>NC_057799.1:561687630-561691177 GCF_018294505.1 Triticum aestivum
CTACAAGTTTAATATGAAAGGATTGTTGCATTACGCACAAATTAGCGAATGAAACCGGGATAGCCACCTACAAATTAGCCTACAAGTCTAATAGAAATTACCGTTTGTTTGAACCAAGAGATGAAACCGGGATAGCCGCCTCCTTGCTTTGCGAGAAGCTCATACTCTTCGACAGAATCCTTTTGGATCACCGCTCCATACGAGAATAAGGCGACGTATCGACTGTATGAAATATCCAGGAATAAGAGCAGTTCAAAGGAAATAGAAGTTGCGAAACTATGTACCGAGAACTTACTCGATGTACGGCCACACTTCTATCAGGTTGTTGAAGATATACAACGAAATGGTCCGCCATTGTTCGTTATCCAAAGATACTGGATTTGAAACACTGGCTGGTGCGAGATTCCCTTTGAATAGGCTGAGGTTGGATCCACCCTTTTTAGGGTCGTCAGCATTGTACCGAGGCTTCGGATTATGCAAATGACGATTTTTGGCTTCGTAGTGTGCTGTCACGAAGTTTGCCGCCTCCTCAGTGATGAATGCCTCAGCCATCGATGCTTCAATTCTACGTTTATTTTTACATTTTTGTCGAAGCGTCTTCTGCATCCTCTCAGTTGGGTAGCACCAACGATTTTGCATGGCCCCCCCCCAATCTTGCCTCGGTCGGGAGATGCAAAATCAAATGTTGCATTGGATTAAAGAAGCCCGGTGGAAAGATCTTCTCTAACTTGCAGATCAACTCCGGTGCCAACTCTTCCATTTCTTCTAGCACGCCAGGCGATAGTTCTTTCGCACAAAGAACACGGAAGAAATAGCTGAGTTCTGCCAGTACTAGCCATTCATCCTCAGGGATGAAGCCACGCAACATCACCGGCATTACCCGCTCAATCCATATGTGCCAATCATGACTCTTGAGACCAAATATCTTCAATTTATCAAGACTGGCTCCCCTCTGTAGATTCGCTACATACCCATCGGGGAACATCAACTGCATTTTCACCCACAAGATAATTTCCCTCATAGCTGGCCTTCCAAGATTGAACCATGCCTTTGGCTTCGTCCGGTTCTGCTTTCCTTTCGGTTCTTTCATGTTTTGTAATGGCCTATCACATAGCGCCTCTAGATCGACTCTAGCCTTAGTATTATCCTTTGACTTCCCATCTATGCCGAACAATGTACCAAAAAGTGCCTCAGCGATATTCTTCTCAGTGTGCATCACGTCGATGTTGTGTGGGCAAAGGAGGTCTTTGAAGTAAGGCAGATCCCATAAGCATGTGTTGTGAGTCCAGGCGTGCTTAGAATTATACCCCTTGAAGTACCCTGGACGCTCTGGATCTGGCTCGAGAGCGTTTAACTGATCCAGGGTCTGTTGGCCTGTCAATGCATGTGGTGCAGAGTTTTTGACAACTCTACCTCTGATGAAGTTCTTCTTGTCTTTCCTGAACTTATGGCGAGGATTCAGGAACTCTCTATGCATGTCGAAGCAAGAAAACTTGCGACCGGCCTGAAGCCAACGAAACTCAAGAGCTCCCTTGCATGTGGGGCACGGGAACCTTCCATGCACACACCAGCCAACGAATAGCGCATACGCCGGCAAGTCATGCATCGAGTACATGTACCAGACATGCATTATGAAGTTCCGTTTGCTATAGGCATCGTATGTCTTGAACCCATTATCCCAGGCTTCTTGCAATTTGTCCTTAAGCGGTTGCATGTACACATTCATATTTTTCCCCGGATAGTTGGGCCCTGGAATTATCAACGTCAGGAAAATGTTCTTTCTTTGCATAATCTGTCCGGGGGGGAGATTGAGTGGAAAGACAAATACGGGCCAACAACTGTATTGGGCTGCCGTCATACCAAACACACTGAACCCATCCGTGCTGATGCCGACTCGAGGATGCCTCGGATCTGCCGCTTTGTCACCATGTAATTCATCAAACTTTTTCCACGCAACACCATCCGATGTGTGTACAATCATCAGATTCCCATCTGCATCTAGTTCGGTTCTTTTGCCCGTTTTGTGCCATGTCATCTGTGTGGCCGTCTCTTCGACCATGAAAAGACGTTGAAGTCTTGGTACGATTGGCATATACCGAAGAACACTAACGGGGATTTTGGTCTGTGTCTTCTCACCCATACCATTGTCTACCACAACATACCTGGAAGACTTGCAAATGGGACAATAGTTCAAGTCCGCATAGTCAAGCCTAAACAAGACACATCCTTTCTCATAGGCATGTATCTTATCATAGGGCATCTTCAGTGCACGGAGGATTTTGTCCGACTGGTACAGGTTTGCAGGCATTACATGGCCTTTGGGTAGAAAGCGTCCAAATACTGTCATCATTGCATCGTAGCATTCTCTGCCCAAGTTGAACTGAGCCTTCAGAGCCATTACTTGTGAGATGGCATCCAACTGACAAAGCTCAGTGTGCTCATGGAGCGGATGTTTTGAAGACTCCAACATTTCATTGAAGGCCTTTGCAGATTCCTCCATCTCCTCGTCCGAATCCCGAGCATCATCAAAGTCTTGCACCATGTTTTCCATCACGGTACCATGCTCGTCGGTGCGACGACAATCCACCTCAGCTCGGTCACGTTGGGCAGACTCACCATGAAATGTCCACACCGTATAATCGGGCGTAAAACCACTCTTCTGCAGGTGTTTGCCCATTTCAGCCTCTGTCCTCTTTTCCCAATTGCCGCACCGTAAACAGGGGCACCAGGTTTTCCTCTGGCCATTTGCAAATGTGGCTCGCACAAACCCCTTGGTTTTTGTGAACCATTCAGTGCTCCATTTGTTCTGACCAGTGTGACCGGTGTACATCCACGCACGATCACTCATCTTGACTTTTAGAGCTACTAGACACACAACAAATATATATATAATTCACCATGTATGTATTCATCAGTTGATCTACTTTGTCAATTTTATTACGTCCATGCAACCTACACTCTAATAGGTAATGATAGGTCCTAATCCCACCCGAGTATGTTTAGATTGGGTACATTTTCCCATGCTATGCCCCGGATCCTACGCAAAATTTCGGCAGCACCTCCCCGCTGTTCTCCTGATACACGTCTCTGCAATAAACAGAGAGGATGTGTACCCGGAGAACAACAGGGGAGGCACTGACGAAATTTATGCGTCGGATCTGGAGCAAAGCATATGGGAAAACGAACCCAATCTAAACATACTCAGGCTGTCCATGGATAGCGTTGGACAATTCGAAAGAATCAAGGTTATAAATATGCAAATGCATGCATATTTATAACTATGACGCTTTCGAACGGGAGACACATATTGGTTACGCATACTGATGATTCAAGACACATATATATCTAGCTATCAAGTTTCATCGGAATAGATCAAATAATTAATGGGGGAGGAGGACATGTCATTTGTGCTCACCCACGAACGAAGGGGCAGAGCTCGTCAAACGCACGGCGAGGTCGTCGAACACCAAACCTCGCAGCGATGAAACAACTGCACATTTAAAACTACCCGATCAACACAATTATATATGATGTTTTTCATAACAAA
>NC_057799.1:561692373-561712855 GCF_018294505.1 Triticum aestivum
CGCGGCGGGAGCAGAAGGGCGAGGAGGAAGTGAGTAACGGGCGGGGGGTTACCTGCCGTTAGTCAAGTGCCCTCTTTGCCGTCCGCCAGCCTTTGCCGTCTGCCTTTTTGCCTCTTTGCCGTCTGCTAGCGGACGGCAAAGAGGTGGGCCGTTAAGATTTTTTCAAACGAGCGGGGGGTGGGGGCCACCACACTCTTTGCCGTCTGCCAGCGGACGACAAAGATTCTTTGCCGTCTGCTGGCAGACGGCAAAGAGCTGGCAGATGGCAAAGAGCTTCTTTGCCGTCAGCCTTTTCTTTGCCGTCTGCTTATGGGTAGCTGATGGCAAAGAGCTTCTTTGCCGTCAGCTAGCAGACGGCAAAGAGCTGGCAGATGGCAAATTAGCTGATTCCAGTAGTGAAGCCATGCTCTCGCATGACAAACCGCCGTTTGAACCTTAACAAGCTCAGATCTTGGTCGAATACGCCATTAAGATTTATCGTTAAGAGTTCGACGGGTCAATCAGGATTACCCGATGGAGTTGAAGCAGCTGGCTACAGGTAGGATGACCCGGAAAGGTTATATTCTCTTTGGTCGAATACGCATATGTTTGAATATAACCTGGTCAAGAGGGTAGTAACCCTATGTTCTCTTTGGTCGAATACGCCTATGTTTGAACAGGAAACCCCCCGGATCAAGAGGGTTTAACGCTATGATTCGAATACGATCAGGAAGCCCCCAAGTGACCATTGGAAGTGTGGCATTGAGCCGGATCAAGAGGGTAGTAATGCTATGATTCGAATACGATCAGGAAGCCCCCATGTGACCATAATAAGATAAGCCCATAGGCAGGATACCCATTTTGAACCGCGCATCATGGCAGCAAGTTCTCTTTGGCAACCTTTAATTTTTCTTGAGAACTCGAACTTGCGAGAGATGGATTCATTTTGAACCGGAGTTTGAACCAGATATTGAGAACTTCAAAGTTTTGTGAGAGACAAATTTCCCTTGAGCCAGATTTTAAACCGGATATTTGAGAGCTTCAGTGAGACTGATTTCCCTTGAGCCGGGTTTTAAACCGGCTATTGAAAGCTTCAACGCTTTGTGAAAAATAAATTTCTCTTGAACCGGATGTTAAACCAGAATCTTCTCTTTAAGCCGGAAATTTTCTGACGGCCTTTAAATTTTTATCAATATGGCAGTAGCCTCTGGGACTGGGTTATCTTTCCCTTCAACATCCAGGGGTTCTTGAATTTGCTGAGATTGGCAAGAGTTGTTGAGTCATATCATTGTAGCCCCCGAGTCTTAAGACTACTCGAAGAGTTGGCTTGAGACTCTCAATGCTTGACCATGATATAACCAGAGGATTGCTGGAATATGTTGAATCTCGGTGGGTTTTAATTGACCCTGTCCATTGACCCGTCTGGTGTAGGCAAGGTCCATAGCTTGATGGCCTCTTTTGTAATGATGAATTTTTCTGCATAAGAAATTGCACAAACGAGAGTAATTGTTCTCGAAGAAAATAAAAATATGTCAATAGAAACTTGACAGGATGGATTCACCTGATATGCTTGACCAAAAATTATCAGCCGTAGGGTTGCGGCAATGATGACAGAGGTGGCAGCTAAAAGCGCAGCACCGGGTGGCTCAGCAGTGATCCTCCGGGTCATGTTGAGCCCCCTTTTTTCACTTTACCCACTTTGACTTTTCTTTCAATTGTTCCAACCAGTGCAAACGCACGAGAAGGGAGCAGCATGGCGGCTCAGCACAATGCAAGGCGCAGTGAAACGGCACTCAGTGCGCTGTAAGGCAGCGGTCGTTTATGAGTGTGAGCGGAGGTGGCTAAACCCGGCCGTGGCGACTCGGCGGTCCAGCGTGGTCGGAATAATACAGCGTCACGAAGACGTGTGGCACCGGGATACCACAGCGGCAGCATGAGGCGGCGCAGGGTGCGGAGCCAGCCGCGGTGAAGGCAAGGCCATGGCAGAAGGGTGCGGTGCCGGCGACTCAATCCGGTGGCGGCTTGAAACTTGGAGGCCCGGTAGCGGCTCGAAGATAGGCATAACCCGGCACGGAGGCTTACGCATAGGTGGAGGCACGTCACTCGCAGGCGGCTCATCCGGTGGCCCCGTGGCTGTGGCCGACTGACCGGGTGAGCCACAGCAGCAGCGGTTTACGGTGCAGAGGTGGTGAGCAGCTCACACAGGGCCAAGTGGAGGCCGCTGGCGGCTCAGCACAGTGGTGGCGTCTTAGAGGGGAACCAGGCAGGTTCATGGGAGTGGGCAGCGGGCGGCTCGTCGTGCGGCGACAGCTGCGGCAAAGGCAGCAGGGCATCTCCTACCGCAGCTGTAAAAAACCCCCGGCGGGGCGGCTGCCGCGATCTTGACCAGCAGCGGCTCACGGTTTGGCGACTTCTGCAGACGGACGCGGAGTCCACGGCTAACAGAAGAGGAGGCCGGTGACACGTGGTCAGGCCCGAGACCGCGATGGTTTGCGGCAGAGTTGAGTCATGGCGGCGTGGCGATTCGGCGGAGGTGTCTTCAAAGTCGTGGTGGCGATATGGATGCAGAGTCGCGTACTCGCACGGGTGGCGAGGGCGGTTTGATGCGCGGAGACAAAGGTGATTGGAGCGCGCGGTGACGACGGGTCAAGGCAGGCCCATGGCGGCGACTCCGGTCTGAGGAGGTTCATGGCGAGGTAGCTTTAGGCAATGAGTCCGGCTCGTAGCTGTATTTTGTAGGGGCTGACTTTGGTCGCAGGTGAGCCGGCGTCGGCAGCTCAGAGGTGGGCGCGCGAGTCACAGAAAACCGGAGCGGTGCAACGCGGGAGATGGCGCAGGGCCGGATCTGGCCGCGGTTGCTGCAGCTCGAGGTCAGCGCGAAGTAAGGCGAGACCCAGTAATGACGAGAAGAAACCACGTCGGGTTAGCGCAACGGCTCAAGCTAGCGACTTGAAGACTGTGGGTGGGTCTCGGCCATGGAGGTAGTAGGCGCGCGATCTTGCCGGAGGAGAGGGTGATGCAGGTGCGCTGCAGTGGAAAAGGCGGCGCTCGGTACGGAGGTCAGGCCGGTCCAAAACGGCCATTTGATCCGGCGGCCGCGGTAAACCGGAGGATTTGGCAGACCATGCTAGCTTTGGCAGATTAGAGCGGCATGAGGCGTTTCGTCAGCACGAGATGGTGGCGGCGCAAGTGAGCCGGGCGGATGAGTAGGAGTTATGCCGGCGGCTCACGGCATAAGCAAGGCCGCGGGAACAGCAGCTCGCTGCAGCGCCGGTGGTTTTGGAAGCGTGATCCGCGATAGCAGAGGCGCGAATTGGTGGCAGTGGAGGCGCAGCGGCTCAATGGAGCAGCTCCAAGGCAGGGTGGTTCTCCCGCAGCGGCTCAACGGAGCAGCTCCAATTAGCTTTGGCAGATTGGAGCAGCATGAGGTGTTTCGTCAGCACGAGAGATGGTGGCGGCGCAAGTGAGCCGGGCGGATGAGTCGGAGTTATGCCGGCGGCTCATGGCATAAGCAAGGCCGCGGGAACAGCAGCTCGCTGCAGCGCCGACGATTTTGGAAGCGTGATCCGCGACAACAGAGGCGCGAATTGGCGGCAATGGAGGCGCAGCGGCTCAACGGAGCAGCTCCAAGGCGGGGCGGTTCTCCCGCAGTGGAGTACATCGATGGACAAGGTCCTGGTCGAGCTCAGAAGGGTCCGGACACACGGGCGCAACAGCCGGTAGCGGGTCGGAGCCCGCGGGTGAGCGTCGGAGCAGAGCAGACGTGGCGGCGACCGGCACATGCAGACCCGGCAGTGGTGGCGAGCTAACGAGGTTCAGCAATGGTCTGGTGCAGCGGCGATGGTGACCCGGCGGAGGCCGGCGGGTTGTGACAGAGGCGGAAACTGGCGGATTGTGGCAGAGGCGGAGGCCGGCACAGAAGAAGAGGCGTGCCGGCAACGCGAGCTATGGCCGTGGCTGTGGAGTTAGGCACCGGCAATTTGCCGCGGCCATGAGGCGACTCGAGGTCTGAAGGTGTGGCCGTCGGGGAGAGCCGGCGAGGCGTGGGCGACTCAAGGTGGAAGCGAGACTAGCCAGGCGCGAGCGGCCCACGGCGGCGGCTCACGGTAAAGCCGGTGAGGTGCAGTCTTGAAGAGGAGGCGAACGGCTCAAATCTGTGACTCGACGGCACGGCGGCGAAGACGGATTGACGAGTCAAAGGCCGTAGAAGTAGATGCGGAGTGACGTCTTAGAAGCGGCCGTAGGAGCGAGGCGCCTCGGAGGCGGCTCGTCGTCAGTGGATTGAGTGGCGACGACGCGGTGGGCGCAGTGGTTCCAGCAGAGCAGCTCAGCCAAGAACTTGAGCTCCGAGTCATATTAACTAGTCAAGGCCTTTTCTGATTCAGACTCTGCAATGTTGTACACCCGTCCGTAGTCAAACATCTTTAGACACGCAATGCTACCGGCTGAGGCGACTGAGACCGTTCAGGGCCGCAAGTCTGGGCGGCTCAAGGCGGAGCAGTCGAGCGGAGGCAGGCGGGGCACAGCCGATGAGCACGGCAGGGGAGGCCCCGTCTCTGCTACTCCGGGTACAGCTTGGCGGGTCAACGGAGCGGGTCAACAGAGGAGTCCGAACCCGTGGAGAATCTGCTTCCGACTCGTGTGTGGTCCAGCGAGTCCGTGTCATTATTATTATTATTTCTTTTTTCAGCACCTTGCTGAACTTTGTTGTAAGCCAGGCTCAATCTGACTTAGACTCGTACTCAGTAGAATTACCCGACCGGCCGACGGCAGAACTTTTGAAGAGTCTTGGCGACTCATAATCCTCACCATCCCATAACGCAAGAAAAATAAGCGTGAGTCCCAGGGCATTGTGGATCTTGTTTTCATCATGTGTGTCACCTCAAATTTTCCATCGTAACCGTCCCTGTTTGACGTTTGGGCGATCCTTTGCTCGCTTGCACAGAGGACGGGTGTGTGTGCCATCACTGTCGAAGTTTCCTTTCAGCTTTGATCTGATATTAAAACTTTTTCAATAGCAATCTGATGAAACCGGAGTTGATGCAGAATCCTCTATGCCGGCTCTTTTCCATCCGACGAACTGCGAACCTCTCGACTCCTGAGGAATTCCCTCCAAGAACTCAACACCACCGTGCACTCGCCCCACGGTGGGCGCCAACTGTCGTGGAATTGTCACGGCAGATGTCCTAGTGTGAGGACTTAGTCGTGAGGCCAACACATCTATGTGGTAGCTTGAGAGGGGTTGATCGGAATTGAGAGACGCAACGCAAGACAAGGATTTAGACAGCTTCGGGCCCCGGGAAACATCATCCGGTAACAACTCTACATGATGTTTGTGGCTAGGTCTCATTATGTTCATGAGGGAATCACCGTAAACCGGCTCTCCTAGTTGTGTCTAGCCTAGAGATTATTCAACTTGTCCCCCTTGGGGTGCCCTGCCCCTCCTTATACAGTTGAAGGGGCGGGTTACATGTAGAGTCCAACTTATATTAAGACTTAAACTATTCTGACTTCTCATCACGGGCTTCTCTCCATGGGCTTCTTAACGTATTGGGCTTCTTAACACTTTGGGCTTATTAACCCCAGGCGACTCTGTTAGAACCTGACTTACCATCTGACTTAACATCTGGCGGCTTAAACATCATAAACATCGGCTTAAACATCTTATACATCTGCCGGCTTAAACATCTTAAACATATGGCTTAAACATCTGGCTTAAACATCTGCCTTTAAACATCTATCGACTTACGATCTGGCTTACCGTCTGCCGGCTTACAATCTACCGGCTTAACATCTGACTTAACATGTGTCGGCTTACCAATGAAACTCCAAGTCCTAGCCGGGTCATATCTCCGGCTGGGTCATACCGCGGGGTATATCTCCGACAATATCCTTCTTGGATATCTATCACTTTGGGACTAATTTTTATATGTTGCTTTTGACAAGCTCAAATAAATATAAGTGAAGATCATGAGCATAATTTTTCTTTCTTTCTCTCAAATTAATTTAAGTGAAGCAAGAGAGAATTTCTTGAAAATTTTACTAACTCTCAAATAAATCTAAGTGAAGCAAAAGAGCATTTCTTCAAAAATACTAAAGCACACCGTGCTCAAAAAGATATAAGTGAAGCACTAGAGCAAGTCCATAGCTCATAAAAATTTAAGTGAAGCATAGAGAGGAATTCTAACAAGTCATGACATAATTTTGGCTCTCTCAAATAGGTGTGTCCAGCAAGGAATCAAGACTTAGAACACAAAATAAAACAAGAAAAGACTCATATCATACAAGACGCTCCAAGCAAAACACATAGTATGTGACGAATAAAATAATAGCTTCGAGTAAAATACCGATGGTCGTTAGAAGAAAGAGGGGATGCCACTCGGGGCATCCCCAAGCTTAGTTGCTTGCTCTCTTTTGGATAATAGCTTGGGATGCCGGGGCATCCCCAAGATTAGGCTCTTCTTACTCCTTATTCCTTCATCCATCGTAAGATAACCCAAAACTTGAAAACTTCAATCACACAAAACTCAACAAAACCTTCGTGAGATCCGTTAGTAAAAGAAAGCAAATCACTACTATAAGTATTGTACCAAACCAATTCATATTTTGTTTTTGCAGTATATCTACTATATTCCAACTTTTCTATGGCAAAAACTCATCAAAGAAAACCATAGAGCCATAAAAATAAACACACAACGCAAAGAAAACAGAATCTGTCAAAACAGAACAGTTTGTAGCAATCTGATTATTTCGAAAACTTCTGGAACTCCAAATATTCTGAAAAATTAGGACAACCTGAGCAATTTGTATATTAATCTACTGCAAAAACAATTGGCATTTTATAACGCTCTGGTAAAAATGAGAATTGTTTTCGTGAGAGAAAAAGTTTCTGTTTTTCCGCAAGATCAAACAACTATCACCCAAGAAGATCCTAAAGGCTTTACTTGGCACAAACACTAAATTAAACACAAAAAACAAAATCATAACAGTAGCATAATTGTACAAACACTCAAGAACAGAAAGCAAAAAGCAAAAATAAATTTTATTCATTGGGTTGCCTCCCAACAAGCGCTATAGTTTTACGCCCTCTGCTAGGCATAAAGCAAGGATCTAAGTTTTGTCATCTTTGTTCAACTCTTCAATCAAACACTTAGAATACCTTAGAGATTTAGCATAGAGATTTTGAATAACAATACTCCTAGGAACAAATTTAGAAAAATCATTCTTGCCAAAGGGGTCTCTTGTGACTTCAACAAAATCCGGGTGGATACTAATCATCTTAAGATCCTCCTTACTAGAAGGTGCACCCTTGCTCTTAGTAACTTGGGTAGTCTTGCCAATTTTTACGGGAGTTTTCTCAACAATTTTAGCGGAAGCAGAAGCCGTACTCAAATTACTAAAGATTTCTTCCAGTTTATCAATCCAAGATGTGCTCTCTTCAATTATTTCATGAATTATAGTTCCCTTTTCTTTTAACAACTTAAAAACTTCCCCCGCTTTTGTCCCAATTTTAGTAGCAAAATTATGCATCTTTTTATCCAAATTTTCAATATGCTCTTCAGTAAGCATTTTCTTTTCAATAGCATCTAATCTTTCCATGACATGCTCAAGAGTCAAAGTTGTTTCATTAATCATAAGAGGTGGTGACCCTACTAAATTTCCCATAGCATTAAAAGCATCAAGAGAGGGACACATCAAGAAATTTCCACCGGTAATCGTACCAAGGACGAATCTGTACCAAGTGGTGATGCCCACATAAAAACAACAAAGAAGATCAATGGTAGGTTGCTTTCTAATAGATCTATTGTGAGCATTGCAAATTCTATACCAAGCATCTTTTAAATTTCTCCTCCTCTTTGTTTAAAGTTGAGAACTTCGTTCTCGGGAGTGCACGCAATAGAGGAAGAACTATCCATGACAATAATAACAGAAAACAAAATTGCACACAAAAACAGATCCGGCAAGAAAACGGTGAACGGAAAAGAGAGGCGAATAAAACGGCAAATTTTTGTGAAGTGGGGGAGAGGAAAACGAGAGGCAAATGGAAAATAATGTAAATTGCGAGGAGGTGAGATTTGCGAATAGGAACCTGGTATATGTTGAAGATCCTCCCCGGCAACGGCGCCAGAAATTCATTTTGATGCGGCTCGAAGCTACGTCGGTATTTCCCCAAAGAGGAAGGGATGATGCAGTAGAGCAGCGGTAGGTATTTCCCTCAGATATTTAACCAAGGTTAACGAACCAGTAGGGGAACCAAGCAACAAACTGTAAACAGCCCATGCAGACGGATAACAAATCCTCGCAACCCGACGTGTTAAAGGGGTTGTTAATTCCTTCCAGGTAACGGCGCCTCAAGATAGGCAAACAGATGTGAGATAAATTGTAGTAGATTGATAGATAGAACGCCAAATAAAATAAATAAGAAATAATTGCAGCAAGGTATTTTTGTATTTTTGGTTTAATAGATCTGAAAATAAAAGCAAAGGAAAAGTATATCACAAAGGCAAATAATATGAGAAAGAGACCCGGGGGGCGTAGGTTTCACTAGTGGCATCTCTTGAGAAAAATAGCAAACGCTGGGTGAAAAATTACTGTTGGGCAATTGATAGAACTTCAAATAATCATGACAATATCCAGGTAATGATCATTACATAGGCATCACGTCCAAGATTAGTAGACCGACTCCTGCCTGCATCTACTACTATTACTCCACACATCGACCGCTATCTAGCATGCATCTAGTGTATTAAGTTACTGGAGAAATGGAGTAATGCAATAAGAACGATGACATGATGTAGACAAGATCTATCTATGTAGAGATAGAGCCCATCATTTTATCCTTAGTAGCAACGACACATACGTGTCGGTTCCCTTTTTGTCACTGGGATCAAGCACCGTAAGATCGAACCCACTACAAAGCACCTCTTCCCATTGCAAGATAAATAGATCAAGTTGGACAAGCAAAACCCAAATATCGGAGAAGAAAATGAGGCTATAAGCAATCATGCATAAAAGAGATCAAAGAAACTCAAATACTTTCATGGACATAAATAGATAGATCTGATCATAAACTCAAAGTTCATCGATCCCAAAAAACACACCGCAAAAATAGCAACATCATATGGATCTCCAAGAGACCATTGTATTGAGAATTCAGCGAGAGAGAGGAAGCCATCTAGCTACTAACTACAGACCCGAATGTCTACAAAGAACTACTCATGCATCATCGGAGAGGCACGAATGGAGGTGGTGAACCCCATCCGAGATGGTGTCTAGATTGGATCTGGTGGTTCTAGACTCTGCGGCGACTGGATCAATATTTCGTTGACTCCCCTAGGGTTTCTAGAATATTGGGGTATTTATAGAGCAAAGTGGTGGTCCGGGGGGGCACCTGAGGTGGGCACAACCCACCAGGGCGCGCCAGGGCCTCCTGGCACGCCCTGGTGGGTTGTGCTCTCCTCGGAGCACCCCCCAGGCGCAGCCTTGGCCCATTAGGTGTCTTCTGGTCCATAAAAAATCTCCATAAAGTTTCGTTGCATTTGGACTCCGTTTGGTATTGATTTCCTGGGATGTAAACAACATGCAGAAAACAGCAACTGGCACTTGGCACTATGTCAATAGGTTAGTACCAAAAAATGATATAAAATGATTATAAAACATCCAAGATTGATAATATAACAGCATGTAACAATCAAAAATTATAGATACATTCGAGACGTATCAGCCAGCGGCATCTCGGATGAAGGTGTACATGTCGTACAACTCGACGAGGACGCCAACACCGTCCGTTGACATCCCCGACATGTTCGGTATCTCGTTGTCCTGACTACTTGGGTCTTGTGTATCCTCGGAGCATCTTCAATAGAAGATGTAGATGTATAAATAACTTACTCTTACATTATGAAGGCTTAAAACATTGCTCCAACAGATGATGTAGATTTAAAAAAATTAAATGACCTCCTAAAAGTGATATAAAATACAACACTTGGAGATGAAAATTTGCATCACCAACCGCGTGGTGATGTGAACTCTGCAGCCGAGCACCAACCGCGAGTTCCTTTCTTCCCCACCCACCGCCTGACCACCTCCTCTCCTCCCGCCGCACAGCCATCGTCGCACCGCCCGTGCACCGCACCATGCCGCACCGCCCCGCCGCCAGATCCGACCTCTCCAATGTATCTATAATTTTTTATTGTTTCATGCTATTATATTATCAATCTTGTATACTTTATATGCAATTTTATATCATTTTTTGGTAACTAACCTATTAACACAGTCCCACTGCCAGTTCCTGTTTTTGCCTGTTTTATTGTTTCGTAGGAAAACATACCAAACGAAGTCCAAATACGATGAAACTTTACGGTGATTTTTCTGGACCAGGAGAGACCCTAGAAGCTTCAATGGGAGACCAGACAATGCACAAGAGAGCTAGAAGCTCACATGGCGCGCCCCCAGGGGGCGCCACCTGATCTTGTGGCCCCCTCATCACTGCATTTGACCTAATTCCAAGCCTATAAATTCCCTAAAATCTAGAAACCACCAGAGCGAGACCCATAACAATTATTCTGCCGCCGCAAGCTTCTTCCGCAATCTTATCTGGAGGCCTCTATCGGTACTCTGTCAGAGGAGGAATCTATCACCGAGGGCTTCTACATCAACCTTGCTAGCTCTCCAATGATGCATGAGTAGTTCCCCACAGGACCTACGGGTCCATAGCAGTAGCTAGAGGGCTCTCTCTCTCTCTCTCTCTCTTCTTCAATACAGTGTTCTCTTCAGAGATCGATTCGATGTAATCTTTTTGCGGTGCATTTGTTGCGATCCGATGAAATGTAGGTTTATGATTAGATTATTCATCGAAAGTAATTGAGTCTTTTCTGAACTATATTATGTGTGGTTATTATAGCTTTGTATTTCTCTCTGATCTATCCATTTGGTTTGGCCAACTAGATTGATTTATCTTCAGTGGGAGATGTGATTTGTGTTAGGTTCAATCTTGCGGTGTCCTGGCCTCATGGCAGAAGGGGTGACGAGGCACGTATTTGTATTGTTGCTACTAAGGGTAAAATGATGGGGTTCGATCATATTGATTGGTCTTACTTTCTCTACATTATGTTATCATGTTTAAAGCATTACTCTGTTTGTTATGAACTTAATACCTAGGGAGGCAAGCATACAAGCACTCTCGAAGTGGATTAATAGTAGTAGGCTTCAATAAGTTTAATGGTCTACTTGTCACAGATGTAATGCCTATGTACTGATCATGCCATGAATAACATCATAACTAGGCGCTTTTCTATCAATTGCCCAACAGTAATTTGTGTACCCACCATTCCTATGTTCTTGAGAGAGATGCCTCTAGTGAAAGCTATGGCACCCGGGTCCATTCACATCATATTGCAAAAACCCTAAATAACTTGCTGCAATTTATTTACTTTTATTTAGTTTTGCAATTTATCTATCTACCACTACCAAAATTAATCCTTGCAATTAAGGAATACAAGGAGATTGACAGCCCTCTTGTCTTTGTTGGGTGCAAGTATTTTTGTGTGTGTGCGCGGGTACTAATGAAAGTTGTTTGCGTGAATGTCCTACTGATTCGATAAACCTTGTTTCTCTACTGAGGGAAATACTTTCTGCTACTATACTACATCATCCTTCCTCTTCGGGGAAATCCCAACGCGTATCACCAGTAGCAATCTCCGCCGCCCCCCGCCTCCAAATCAGCTGCTTTTCCACCGCCGCCATGGCCTTTCCCGATTCAAGCCCCTCCTCCGCTGCGCCGCCATCCAGTTCAAACTCCCCCCTCGCCCAGCCGGCCTCCCACCTCCACCTACCCACCGTTGCCTCCCATCTCGACCATCGTTTGCCACCCTGCTCGCCGCCACCATGCCGCCAAAGAAGCTCTCGAAGAGAAAGACCGACTTCTTTGGGGTGTTGGCGAAGCCTTCCGGGAACTATGGTGTCAATTTTCCAGTGCGATGGCTATTTCTACTGAGTCGGCATCTTCAAGTACAAAAATGTGGTTGTGCATGTGTACGGTATTGCCACCTGGCGTTTCGGTCGGCCGAGGCACGAAACGAATTTTTCGAAGATCGAAACCCAGGCGGATGCGGAGTTCATTAGGCCGAAAAATATCAAGATTCGACGGGTGGAGGAGAAGAAGAAGAACCTGGTGATTCTCGTTGCTCCTAGCGATAGCGACAACATGGTGATGGCGAGGTTCATGCGGGAGCATCCGGAGTATGTCCAGGCCGAGCGTGAGTTCTTCTAGAAGCGCGAGGTCGAGCAGAAGAATAAGACGGTGACGAAGGAGAAGGAGGCTGCTGGAATTTTGCCTATTTTGGGCCAGCCCAATAGCAGTTTCAGAAATTTATAATAAATCCTAGAGGCCCACGCATCCCATTCGTGCAAGGCAAAAGGTGGAACTAAAGTTTAGTCCCATATTGCTAGTTTGGTGGGAGTTGGACCTCCTTATAAGGGAGGATGTTTTCCCACATGTATGAGCATGAGAACAAGAGGGACATTCACGCGCGGTCCTCCTCCCCCGGCCGCCTCATCATGATGCGCCGCGGGTTGTGGGAATGAGCCGAGCCGATGTCTAAATTTTTGCCACGCATGGCTGGAAAAGGTAACACGGAAGCTGAAAAGATTTTCGATAGTGGAGACTGAATGTGAACGGTGCAACTTTTCGGCTGTTGGTTGTTCGCTTCATCTCCATCTTTTCGTTTCACCTTCCGGTGCTGCCCTCTCGCCTCTCTCTCGTGTGCCTATAAACAGGAGGTCGCTCCTCTCCAGAGATGCACACCAGAACAACACATTCCTCTCACCCCCAGGTTCCTGAGTAGTGAGCTACCCCTACGTTCTTCCCCATCCCGACTTGCGGTGTGCACCGCAGGTCGGGACAGTAGGCCTCCGATACCACACCTCTTTGAGTCCTGTACGGGAGAAGGGTGATAAGGTTTTTGGAGAGCGCTCCACGTGACTACTAACTTCTTCGTCACAGACGCCCCAGACTCCGACGACTACTTCCCCAACGTCGACAACCTCCTGGACGACATGGCTGGCGAGGACACCGACCCCAAGTCCAGTGCTACTGCTGCTACTGTTGTCCCGTACATGTTCTTGCTCTTTCTGTTAGAGGTCCTGCCACAGTTCCTTGTTCTAGTGTTTTCCCTACATATGTTAAGTTCTACTTCATATATGCAACTTGCTCTACTGTCTGCTCTACATATGTTCGGTTCTAGTTCATAATTGCAGATGTTATTTACCTTCTCTCTATCAGACATGACTTGCTTTATCTCTGCTATTTTAGTCAAGCTTTATCTAGTATTTTCGTTAATAAAATCATATGGTAAATTGTTCATATTTCCAACAATCCAAAAACCTTATTATAGGCAATTTATACCAAGTGGTTTTGCTACTTCCATGAGACCTCCTATGTTTGAGGGTATCCACTATAAGAGGTGGTGCGTGAGCGCAGTCTTATGGTTTCAAACCATGAGTTGCTATGACGCCACTCTTGGCAAACCTGAAGGGGGTTATGATGCCCAACAGGAACAAGCTTTTCAGAAAATGGATACTCTGTTTAAAGATGCTCTCTTGAGTGTTCTTGGTGAGAACATAGTTGATGCTTATGCATCAATTGACAATGGAAAAGATATGTGGGACGCACTCGAGGCCAAGTTTGGGGTCTCGATGCCGGCACTGGGTTGTACATCATGGAACAATTCTATGACTACAGGATGACTGAAGAGCGCTCCATGGTTGAGCAAGCTCACGAGATACAGTCATTTGCTAGAGAACTTGAGCACTTCAATTGTATGCTACCGGACAAGTTTGTTGCCGGAGGCATCATCACTAAGCTTCCTCCTTCGTGGAGGAACTTTGCCACCTTACTAAAGCATAAGAGGCAGGAGTTTTTCGTTCCAGATCTCATTGGTACTCTTGATGTGGAAGAAAAGGCGAGAGTAAAGGACACACATGCTTGAGGTATTGAGGGAGTATCTAGTGCCAATCTGGTGCAGAAGAAAAACTTGCAGCCCCACAAGTTCAAGAACAAGGGCAAGTTTGATGGTAAAGCAAAGTTTGATGGGAATAACAAGGTTGTACAGCACACCAACTTGAAGAAGAAGAATGACAAGAAGAAAGTTGTTAGTCATGTGTGCGGAGATCCTAATCGCTGGGCTCCTAGTTGCCCTAATCGCTATGACAAGCGTCATCTTGGAATAGGCGGCACGACCGCTAATGTTGTCATTGGAGACACTGACATGAAGGATGCTGGGTATGGTATATTTCCCACTGTTCTTTCAGTAGGTCATTCTCCTGATTGGTTGATTGACACGGGTGCTAATGTGCATGTATGCAGTGATATTTCCTTGTTTTCGTCTTATCAGACCGCAGGGACTTCCATCTGCTGATGGAAAACGGTTCAAGTGCTTCTGTTCATGGTGTTGTCATGGTCAATTTGAAGTTTACTTCAGGGAAGATCGTGCGGCTAAAGAACATGCATTATTTCCCCTCCGTCAATAAAAATCTTGTTAGCGGATCTCTTCCATGTAGGGACGGCTACAAGCTGTCTTTGAGTCGAATAAATTTGTAATATCCAAGTATGGAACCTTTGTTGGTAAAGGCTATGAGTCAGGAGGTCTGCTTCGTTTATCCTTGTCAGACGTTTGCAATAAAGTTGTTAATCATGTTTGCAACAATAGTGAATCAAATGTGTGGCATTCACGTCTCTGAGATGTTAACATTGGTTGCATGTCGCGACTATCGAAGTTGAATTTAATCCCTAGTTTCACCACTATCAGGGGATCTAAGTGTCAAGTGTACGTGTGTGCAAGCTAAGCAACCTCGTAAATCTCATACGACTGCGGAAACAAGAAATCTTGCAGCACTAGAGCTCATACATTCAGATCTTTGTGAAATGAATGGTGTGTCGACAAAAGGTGGAAAGAAGTATTTTATGATGTTAATTGATGACTCCACTAGATACTGCCATGTGTATCTTCTGAAATCTAAGGATGAGGCTTTGAACTATTTTAAGATCTATAAAGCTGAAGCGGAAAACCAACTTGATCGAAAGATCAAGAGGCTTAGGTCCAATCGTGGTGGAGAGTATTTGTCAAATGAATTTGATTCCTTTTGTGCAAAACATGGTATAATCCATGAGAGGACGCCTCAACGAGACTTCTTTCTCTTTTGAGTTTTTCTGGCGGACCTGCCGCGCAAGATCTTTGGTCTTCCCCTGGAACCGATGAAAAAAACTGGATCGCTTCTTATGTACTCGCTCAGAATGATTCTTCTCTATCTATAGTTCATGGCCTATTAGAAGTAGATGTGCTATGGTGCAATCCTTACCGGCAGAAAAAGATTGCAGTCATGTTGATAATAGTCGAGTGACATTACTTCGTCGGTCCGAACTAAGGAATCTGTAAGAAATGTTTTGAAATGGATATTGTTCTCTCTTTGATCAGGGATTGCTATATGAAAAGAATCACCTCAGTCAAATGGGGTGGCCGAAAAGAAATAAACGTACTCTAACTGATTTGGTTAACGCCATGTTAGATGATGTCTACTACGCAACCTTCTTCTTGTAGACGTTGTTGGGCCTCCAACTGCAGAGGTTTGTAGGACGGTAGCAAATTTCCCTCAAGTGGATGACCTAAGGTTTATCAATCCGTGGGAGGCGTAGGATGAAGATGGTCTCTCTCAAGCAACCCTGCAACCAAATAATAAAGAGTCTCTTGTGTCCCCAAAACACCCCAATACAATGGTAAATTGTATAGGTGCACTAGTTCGGCGAAGAGATGGTGATACAAGTGCAATATGGATGGTAGATATAGGTTTTTGTAATCTGAAAATATAAAAACAGCAAGGTAACAAGCGATAAAAGTGAGCGTAAACGGTATTGCAATGCGTTGAAACAAGGCCTAGGGTTCATACTTTCACTAGTGCAAGTTATCTCAACAATAATAACATAATTGGATCATATAAGTATCCCTCAAGATGCACCAAAGAGTCACTCCAAAGTCACTAATAGCGGAGAACAAACGAAGAGATTATTGTAGGGTACGCAACCACCTCAAAGTTATTCTTTCTGATCGATCTATTCAAGAGTCCGTAGTAAAATAACACGAAGCTATTCTTTCCATTCGATCTATCATAGAGTTCGTACTAGAATAACACCTTAAGACACAAATCAATCAAAACCCTAATGTCACCTAGATACTCCAATGTCACCTCAAGTATCCGTGGGTACGATTATACGATATGCATCACACAATCACAGATTCATCTATTCAAACCAACACAAAGAACTTCAAAGGGTGCCCCAAAGTTTCTACCGGTGAGTCAAGAGGAAAACGTGTACCAACCCCTATGCATAAGTTCACAAGGTCACGGAACCCGCAAGTTGATCACCAGAACATACATCATGAAGATCACGTGATATCCCATTGTCACCACAGATTAGCACATGCAAGACATACATCAAGTGTTCTCAAATCCTTAAAGACTCAATCCGATAAGATAACTTCAAAGGGAAAACGCAATCCATTACAAGAGAGTAGAGGGGGAGAAACATCATAAGATCCAACTATAATAGCAAAGCTCGCGATACATCAAGATCGTGCCAAATAAAGAACACGGGAGAGAGAGATCAAACACATAGCTACTGGTACATACCCTCAGCCCCGAGGGTGAACTACTCCCTCCTCGTCATGGAGAGCGACGGGATGATGAAGATGGCCACCGGTGAGGGATCCCCCCGCCGGCAGGGTGCCAGAACAGGGTCCCGATTGGTTTTTGGTGGCTACAGAGGCTTGCGGCGGCGGAACTCCTGATCTAGGTTATTTTCTGGAGGTTTCAGTATTTATAGGATTTTTTGGCGTAGGTCTCACGTCAGGGGGGTCTCCGGGTTGTCCACGAGGCAGCGGCCCATGCCCAGGGGGGTGGGCGCGCCCCCCACCCTCATGGGCAGCTCGGGACTCTTCTGGCCCAACTCTTTTGCTGCGGGGTCTCCTTTTGGTCCATCAAAACTCGTCAAAAATTGGCACGTAAATTGGACTCCGTTTAGTTTTCCTTTTCTGCAATACTTAAAACAAGGAAAAAACAGAAACTGGCACTGGGCTGTAGGTTAATAGGTTAGTCCCAAAAATCATATAAAATAGCATATAAATGCATATAAAACATCCTAGATGGATAATATAATAGCATGGAACAATCAAAAATTATAGATACGTTGGAGACGTATCAAGCATCCCCAAGCTTAATTCCTGCTCGTCCTCGAGTAGGTAAATGATAAAAACAGAATTTTTGATGTGGAATGCTACCTAACATATTTATCAATGTAATCTTCTTTATTGCGGCAAGAATATTCAGATCCATAAGATTAAAAACAAAAGTTTAATATTGACATGAAAACAATAATACTTCAAGCATACTAACAAAGCAATCATGTCTTCTCAAAATAACATGGCCAAAGCAAGCTATCCCTACAAAATCATATAGTCTGGCTATGCTCTATCTTCATCACACAAAATATTTAAATCATCCACAACCCCGATGACAAGCCAAGCAATTGTTTCATACTTTTGATGTTCTCAAACATTTTCAATCTTCACGCAATACATGAGCGTGAGCCATGGATATAGCACTATAGCTGGAATAGAATGGTGGTTGTGGAGAAGACAAAAAGGAGAAGATAGTCTCACATCAACTAGGAGTATCAACGGGCTATGGAGATGCCCATTAATAGATATCAATGTGAGTGAGTAGGGATTGCCATGCAAAGGATGCACTAGAGCTATAAATATGTGAAAGCTCAACAAAAGAAACTAAGTGGGTGTGCATCCAACTCCCTTGCTCACGAAGACCTAGGGAAATTTGAGGAAGCCCATCATTGGAATATACAAGCCAAGTTCTATAATGAAAAATTCCCACTAGTATATGAAAGTGACAACATAGGAGACTCTTTATCATGAAGATCATGGTGCTACTTTGAAGCACAAGTGTGGTAAAAGGATAGTAGCATTGTCCCTTCTCTCTTTTCTCTCATTGTTTTTCTTTTTTTTATTTAGGCCTTTTCTCTTCTTTTATGGCCTCTTTTTTTTATTGTTAGTCCGAAGTCTCATCCCGACTTGTGGGGGAATCATACACTAGTGCAGAACCGGCCTTTATCACCGGTTCGTAAGGGCCTTTAGTGCCGGTTCTGCAACCGGCACTATGGAGTGGATACTAAAGCCCCCCCCCCCCTTTAGTACCGGTTTGGCACGAACCGGCGGTAACATGCCACCACGTGGCACGAGCCAGGCCCGGGTGCGTGTAGGACATTAGTACCGGTTGGTAACACCAACCGGTACTAAATGTTTGGGTGTGTTTTGGTTTTAATTTTTATTTTTCCTTTAGTTTTGTGTTTTCAATTTAATTTAGTGATTGTTTTACATTATAATGAGTTGTTAAATCATTAGGTGAAAGTACCGCAGATTAGTTTCGACTGGATGCATCTGGATCCTAGCTAAGTGATCAAGTATATGCCATATCCATATTACTTGATCACTTAGTGATCTAAGTAATATGGATATGGCATATACTTGATCACTTAGTGATCTAAGTAATATGGATATGGCATATACTTGATCACTTAGCTAGGATCCATCCAGTTGAAACTAATATGCGGTTTCTTTCATAAATGATATAATAACTCATCATCATCATCATATTATAAGCGTTCATAACACCACAAAAGCAAATCACTCTTTGAGATTAAGTTCAGGACGAAGAACACGGACACACATGAGAGGACAACAAGTACTAAGAGCATGATAACTAGCTAAATCACTCCTGCTGCTCTCTCTCTCAGGTAAAATAGCATAGAACATGTATAGCTCTCCTGATTCATCATATTGGAGCATGCAGATGAACATGTCTCCTAATCGTGGGTTGCGCTTCTGATTGCTGCCCCTAGTACTTCTCTGCGATCGTTAACAATTTTGCTCCAATCTTTCACTATTAAGCATTCATCGCTTTCAGAAATCCTGAATGCACTCATGTGCACTGTAGGATATCTTGGTCGTAAGCTAACAACTGACATGCAACCTTTTGTCTCGATCCACTGAGGCACAACTGTCATCGGGAGTCCATGTTGAAGAACATCGTATAGTAATTAATATACTTAGCAATGAAAGTTTAGCTTGAAAAATCATGTATGCAAAAGATGCACTGAGGACTAATAGTAAAAATCTTACCATCTTTCCTAAATACATGTGACCGTAGTTCAATACGATCACTATTGGTCGCACGTTTTGAGTACTAAGATTTTCAAATTCAGGAAAATGATTTCTCTTAACAGCATCAAGATCCTCAAGCCATGAAACATAATGACTTATCTCCTCGCAGTTTAGTTCAGCTCCGGGGCAGTAGTAGGTCCTGTCTACCAAGCGCCGGACATGTTTGCTTGAAAGGAAATAAGCTGTCAATAGAAATTAGTTGTGAACTATTTTTGAATAAACAATATCAAAGACATAAATATGGTTGAGAAACTCACATAATGGTAGAACTGGAGGTGTCTGCACATCGACCCAGATGTCTCTATTACCTTCAATATCATCTTCCGGACGAATATCAAAGGTGATAACCATATCAGGCTCAAATGCATAAGCCTTGCATAGTGCTTGCCAAGTTTTGCATTCAAAATAGGTGTACGTGTCTGCATTGTATAATTTGACATTGAAAGTATAACCATGCTCGGTCTTCAGGTAAACTCTCTTTACCTCCATAGTTTCCATAGCACTGAAACCTATCTTATCCAAGACAAAAATTCTTGCATGGGAGGGGATGCGCTAGTAGAAGAGTGAAAATTTAAAATTATAAGTTGAAGCAAAT
Organism: Triticum aestivum; assembly: GCF_018294505.1. Lineage (NCBI taxonomy): Eukaryota > Viridiplantae > Streptophyta > Magnoliopsida > Poales > Poaceae > Triticum > Triticum aestivum. The sequence continues at coordinate 561,712,234 of NC_057799.1, forward strand.
GAAGCATATATAAGTCATGCTTAATTATGAAAAAAGACTTGTCGTTGTGACTTACTGTATCCACTTCGAAGGTCTCATCCAGCTTGATGCTGAAGCGCCTATCATCAACAAGGAAATTTCTGTCGCACAGGCCGCGCTGGTCTTCACAGAATTCGCACTTAATGAAATCTTTTTCGTCGTCAGACGACATTTCCTATGTTCATATAGGTGAAACATTAAACACTTACTAGTTCTATTAATTCAACTAATTCAACTACTTCTATTAGTTCAACTAGTTCTATTAATTCAACTAATTCAACTAAGCATTTAATAAAAATAAACGTGTTCTATTAATTTTCTTACTAAAATAAAGTAGCTAGTTCCATATAGTAATATTTTAATTAGATCATCAAATCTCAGATATCTAAATTTTCTTACTGAAAATAAACTAGTTATATTAATTCAACTAATTCAACTAAGAATTTACTAAAAATAAACTAGTTCTATTAATTTTCTTACTAAAATATATAAAGTAGCTATATATATAGTAATATTTTAATTAGATCATCAAATCTCATACACCTAAATTTTCTTACTAAAAATAAACTAGTTCTACTAATTCAACTAGTTCAACTAAGCATTT
>NC_057799.1:561713810-561714832 GCF_018294505.1 Triticum aestivum
CGACGGCGGTGAGGGTGACGATGGGCGGTGAGGGCGATGGCGGTGACGGCGACGACGGGCGGCGGGGGCGGGGGCGGCGAGGGCGGTGGCGATGTCGCAAGAAGTAGTTGGAGAAGAGGTGGTGGTCGATGAAACTGAATTTTTCGTAAGTGCCATATATATAGGAGGGGCCTTTAGTACCGGTTGGAGCCACCAACCGATACTAAAGGCCAATTTTCGCCAGGCCAAGGGGCGGGAAACTGCCCCTTTAGTACCGGTTTGTGGCTCCAACCGGTACTAAAGGCCCCCCTTTAGTACTGGTTGGAGCCACGACCCGGTACTAAAGGTGTGCGCTGGCGCAGGAGCGGTGCGGGCAAGTTTAGTCCCACCTCGCTAGCCGAGGGGCGCCCGCACCAGTTTAAAATCCCCGGCGCGGCTGCTGTCTCGAACTCCTCTCTATAGCAGGCTTCTGGGCCTAACTCTGGCGCTGCCCGTTGAGCCTGCTGGCCCTTCTGGGCCTGTATTTGCAAACCCTAGGGTTGGCAGGCCCAACGGGCAGCGCCCCAACAATGTTTTATATAATTTTCTTGTATTTATTTCCGAGTAATTTTTTTGCTATATTTAGTTTCTTTGTGAATAAAAAAAATTATATAGTTTTTTTCTTTTCTACATTATTTATTTTCTGCTATTCATTTTGTAGTGATTTTCAATTTCACCGTCATTTAGCTCTCTAAACAAATCGGTAAATGACTGAAAAATAGCAAATGATGTCAGAACGTGTTGGAAATTGATGACATCGCTTTGAATGATGCATACTGAACGCAAAAATAGGCTGGAGTTTAAATAAGTTTAAAAAACATTGAAGTGTCCGTGTAACAGATGAGTTCTCGTCCGAAACCCTGATACTCCGAAAGAGATTGTCCAGTTTGTACACGAGGTGCGTCCAGTTTTCGCCGTGACCCTCTCTACTCTTTTGCACATGCTATGCGGGCGAAATGATGATACCATGCCAAGTTCCAACATTTTCAGAGTTCATTTTGTAG
>NC_057799.1:561717675-561718185 GCF_018294505.1 Triticum aestivum
ACCGTCGTTTAGCTCTCTAAACAAATCGGTAAATGACTGAAAAACAGCAAATGATGTCAGAACGTGTTGGAAATTGATGAAGTCGCTTTGAATGATGCATACTGAACGCAAAAATAGGCTAGATTTCAAATAAGTTTAAAAAAACATTGAAGTGCCCGTGTAACAGATGAGTTCTCGTCCGAAACCCTGATACTCCGAAAGAGATTGTCCAGTTTGTACACAAGGTGCGTCCAGTTTTTGCTGTGACCCTCTCTACTCTTTTGCACATGCTATGCAGGCGAAATGATGATACCGTGCCAAGTTCCAACATTTTCAGAGTTCATATTGTAGTGATTTTCAATTTCACCATCATTTAGCTCCCTAAACAAATCGGTAAATGACTGAAAAATAGCAAATGATGTCAGAACGTGTTGGAAATTGATGACGTCACTTTGAATGATGCATACTAAACGCAAAAATAGGCTGGTGTTCAAATAAGTTTAAAAAACATTGAAGTGCCTATGTAACAGA
>NC_057799.1:561718195-561718974 GCF_018294505.1 Triticum aestivum
ATTTTCAGAGTTCATTTTGTAGTGATTTTCAATTTCACCGTCATTTAGCTCCCTAAACAAATCGGTAAATGACTGAAAACAGCAAATGATGTCAGAACGTGTTGGAAATTGATGACGTCGCTTTGAAAGATGCATACTGAATGCAAAAATAGGCTGGAGTTCAAATAAGCTTAAAAACCAATGAAGTGCCCGTGTAACAGATGAGTTCTCGCCCGAAACCCTGATACTCCGAAAGAGATTGTCCAGTTTGTACACGAGGTGCGTCCAGTTTTCGTCGTGACCCTCTCTACTCTTTTGGACATGCTATGCGGCCGAAATGATGATACCATGCCAAGTTCCAACATTTTCAGAGTTCATTTTGTAGTGCTTTTCAATTTCACCATCATTTAGCTCCCTAACCAAATCGGTAAATGACTGAAAAACAGCAAATGATGTCAGAACGTGTTGGAAATTGATGACGTCGCTTTGAAAGATGCATACTGAACGCAAAAATAGGCTGGAGTTCAAATAAGTTTAAAAAACATTGAAGTGCCCGTGTAACAAATGAGTTCTCGTCCGAATACCTGATACTCCGAAAGAGATTGTCCAGTTTGTACACGAGGTGCGTCCAGTTTTCGCCATGACCCTCTCTACTCTTTTGCACATGCTATGCGGGCGAAATGATGATACCATGCCAAGTTCCATAATTTTCAGAGTTTATTTTGTAGTGATTTTCAATTTCGCCATCATTTAGCTCCCTAAACAAATCGGTAAATGACTGAAAAACAGCAAATGATGTC
>NC_057799.1:561718998-561719404 GCF_018294505.1 Triticum aestivum
TAAGTTTAAAAAACATTGAAGTGCCCGTGTAACAAATGAGTTCTCGTCCGAAACCTTGATACTCCGAAAGAGATTGTCCAGTTTGTACACGAGGTGCATCCAGTTTTCGCCGTGACCCTCTCTACTCTTTTGCACATGCTATGCGGGCGAAATGATGATCCCATGCCAAGTTCCAACATTTTCAGAGTTCATTTTGTAGTGATTTTCAACTTCACCGTTATTTAGCTCTCTAAATAAATCGGTAAATGACTGAAAAACAGCAAATGATGTCAGAACATGTTGGAAATTGATGACGTCGCTTTGAATGATGCATACTGAACACAAAAATAGGCTGGAGTTCAAATAAGTTTAAAAAACGTTGAAGTGCCCGTGTAACAGATGAGTTCTGGTCCGAAACCCTGATACT
>NC_057799.1:561719414-561720021 GCF_018294505.1 Triticum aestivum
GTGATTTTCAATTTCACCGTCATTTAGCTCTCTAAATAAATCGGTAAATGACTGAAAAACAGCAAATGATGTCAGAACATGTTGGAAATTGATGACGTCGCTTTGAATGATGCATACTGAACACAAAAATAGGCTGGAGTTCAAATAAGTTTAAAAAACATTGAAGTGCCCGTGTAACAGATGAGTTCTCGTCCGAAACCCTGATACTCCAAAAGAGATTGTCCAGTTTCTACACGAGGTGCGTCCAGTTTTCGCCGTGACCCTCTCTACTCTTTTGCACATGCTATGCGGGTGAAATGATGATACGATGCCAAGTTCCAAATTTTTCAGAGTTCATTTTGTAGTGATTTTCAACTTCATAGTCATTTAGCTCTCTAAACAAATCGGTAAGTGACTGAAAAACAGCAAATGATGTCAGAACGTGTTGGAAATGGATGAAGTCGCTTTGAATGATGCATACTGAACGCAAAAATAGGCTGGAGTTCAAATAAGTTTAAAAAAACATTGAAGTGCTCGTGTAACAGATGAGTTCTCGTCCGAAACCCTGATACTCCGAAAGAGATTGTCCAGTTTGTACACAAGGTGCGTCCAGTTTTTGCCGTGACCC
>NC_057799.1:561720031-561720538 GCF_018294505.1 Triticum aestivum
CGTGACCCTCTCTACTCTTTTGCACATGCTATGCGGGTGAAATGATGATACGATGCCAAGTTCCAACTTTTTCAGAGTTCATTTTGTAGTGATTTTCAACTTCACAGTCATTTAGCTCTCTAAACAAATCGGTAAGTGACTGAAAAACAGCAAATGATGTCAGAACGTGTTGGAAATTGATGACGTCGCTTTGAATGATGCATAATGAACGCAAAAATAGGCTAGAGTTCAAATAAGTTTAAAAAACGTTGAAGTGCCCGTGTAACAGATGAGTTCTCGTCCGAAACCCTCATACTCCGAAAGAGATTGTCCAGTTTGTACACAAGGTGCGTCCAGTTTTTGCCGTGACCCTCTCTACTCTTTTGCACATGCTATGCAGGCGAAATGATGATACTGTGCCAAGTTCCAACATTTTCAGAGTTCATTTTGTAGTGATTTTCAATTTCACCGTCATTTAGCTCCCTAAACAAATCGGTAAATGACTGAAAAACAGCAAATGATGTCAGA
>NC_057799.1:561752563-561753090 GCF_018294505.1 Triticum aestivum
ATTTTCAGAGTTCATTTTGTAGTGATTTTCAATTTCACCATCGTTTAGCTCTCTAAACAAATCGGTAAATGACTGAAAAACAGCAAATGACGTCAGAACGTGTTGGAAATTGATGACGTCGCTTTGAATGATGCATATTGATTGCAAAAATAGGCTGGAGTTCAAATAGGTTTAAAAAACATTGAAGTGCCCGTGTAACAGATGAGTTCTCGTTCGAAACCCTGATACTCCGAAAGAGATTGTCCAGTTTGTACACGAGGTGCGTCCAGTTTTCGCCGTGACCCTCTCTACTCTTTTGCACATGCTATGCGGGCGAAATGATGATACCGTGCCAAGTTCCAACATTTTCAGAGTCCATTTTGTAGTGATTTTCAACTTCACCGTCATTTAGCTCTATAGATAAATCGGTAAATGACTGAAAAACAGCAAATGATGTCAGAACGTGTTGGAAATTGATGAAGTCGCTTTGAATGATGCATACTGAACGCAAAAATAGGCTGGAGTTCAAATAAGTTTAAAAAACATTG
>NC_057799.1:561754647-561755498 GCF_018294505.1 Triticum aestivum
AGTTCTCGTTCGAAACCCTGATACTCCGAAAGAGATTGTCCAGTTTGTACACGAGGTGCGTCCAGTTTTCGCCGTGACCCTCTCTACTCTTTTGCACATGCTATGCGGGTGAAATGATGATACCATGCCAAGTTCCAACATTTTCAGAGTTCATTTTGTAGTGATTTTCAATTTCACCGTCGTTTAGCTCTCTAAACAAATCGGTAAATGACTGAAAAACAGCAAATGATGTCAGAACATGTTGGAAATTGATGACGTCTCTTTGAATGATGCATACTGAATGCAAAAATAGGCTGGAGTTCAAATAAGTTTAAAAAACATTGAAGTGCCCGTGTAACGGATGAGTTCTCGTCCGAAACCCTGATACTCCGAAATAGATTGTCCAGTTTGTACATGAGGTGCGTCCAGTTTTCGCCGTGACCCTCTCTACTCTTTTGCACATGCTATGCGGGCGAAATGATGATACCATGCCAAGTTCCAACATTTTCAGGGTTCATTTTGTAGTGATTTTCAATTTCACCGTCATTTAGCTCTCTAAACAAATCGGTAAATGACTGAAAAACAGCAAATGATGTCAGAACGTGTTGGAAATTGTATGACGTCGCTTTGAATGATGCATACTGAACGCAAAAATAGGCTGGAGTTCAAATTGGTTTAAAGAACATTGAAGTGCCCGTGTAACAGATGAGTTCTCGTCCGAAACCCTGATACTCCGAAAGAGATTGTCCAGTTTGTACACGAGGTGCGTCCAGTTTTCGCCATGACCCTCTCTACTCTTTTGCACATGCTATGCGGGCGAAATGATGATACCATGCCAAGTTCCAACATTTTCAGAGTTCATTTTGTAGTGA
>NC_057799.1:561755508-561756436 GCF_018294505.1 Triticum aestivum
GCTGGAGTTCAAATAAGTTTAGAAAACATTGAAGTGCCCGTGTAACAGATGAGTTCTCGTCCGAAACCCTGATACTCCGAAAGAGATTGTCCAGTTTGTACACGAGGTGCGTCCAGTTTTCGCCGTGACCCTCTCTACTCTTTTGCACATGCTATGCGGGTGAAATGATGATACCATGCCAAGTTCCAACATTTTCAGAGTTCATTTTGTAGTGATTTTCAATTTCACCGTCATTTAGCTCTCTAAACAAATCGGTAAATGAGTGAAAAATAGCAAATGATGTTAGAACGTGTTGGAAATTGATGACGTCGCTTTGAATGATGCATACTGAACGCAAAAATAGGCTGGAGTTCAAATATGTTTAAAAAACATTGAAGTGCCCGTGTAACAGATGAGTTCTCGTCCGAAACCCTGATACTCCGAAAGAGATTGTGCAGTTTGTACATGAGGTGCGTCCAGTTTTCGCCGTGACCCTCTCTACACTTTTGCACATGCTATGCGGGTGAAATGATGACACCATGTCATGTTCCAACATTTTCAGAGTTCATTTTGTAGTGATTTTCAATTTCACGGTCATTTAGCTCTCTAAACAAATCGGTAAATGACTGAAAAACAGCACATGATGTCAGAACGTGTTGGAAATTGATGACGTCGCTTTGAATGATGCATACTGAACGCAAAAATAGGCTGGAGTTCAAATAAGTTTAGAAAACATTGAAGTGCCCGTGTAACAGATGAGTTCTCGTCCGAAACCCTGATACTCCGAAAGAGATTGTCCAGTTTGTACACGAGGTGCGTCCAATTTTCGCCGTGACCCTCTCTACTCTTTTGCACATGCTATGCGGGTGAAATGATGATACCGTGCCAAGTTCCAACATTTTCAGTGTTCATTTTGTAGTGATTTTCAATTTCACCGTCATTTAGCTCT
>NC_057799.1:561759146-561759651 GCF_018294505.1 Triticum aestivum
CAGAACGTGTTGGAAATTGATGACGTCGCTTTTAATGATGCATACTGAATGCAAAAATAGGCTGGAGTTCAAATAAGTTTAAAAAACATTGAAGTGCCCGTGTAACAGATGAGTTCTCGTCCGACACCCTGATACTCCGAAAGAGGTTGTCCAGTTTGTACACGAGGTGCGTCCAGTTTTCGCCGTGACCCGCTCTACTCTTTTGCACATGCTATGCGGGCGAAATGATGATACCATGCCAAGTTCCAACATTTTCAGAGTTCATTTTGTAGCGATTTTCAATTCCACCGTCATTTAGCTCTCTAAACTAATCGGTAAATGACTGAAAAACAGCAAATGATGTCAGAACGTGTTGGAAATTGATGACGTCGCTTTGAATGATGCATACTGAACGCACAAATAGGCTGGAGTTCAAATAAGTTTAAAAAACATTGAAGTGCCCGTGTAACAGATGAGTTCTCGTCCGAAAGCCTGATACTCCGAAAGAGATTGTCCAGTTTGTACA
>NC_057799.1:561759676-561759910 GCF_018294505.1 Triticum aestivum
TAGGCTGGAGTTCAAATAAGTTTAAAAAACATTGAAGTGCCCGTGTAACAGATGAGTTCTCGTCCGACACCCTGATACTCCGAAAGATATTGTCCAGTTTGTACACGAGGTGCGTCCAGTTTTCGCCGTGACCCTCTATACTCTTTTGCACATGCTATGCGAGCGAAATGATGATACCATGCCAAGTTCCAACATTTTCAGAGTTCATTTTGTAGTGATTTTCATTTTCACCGT
>NC_057799.1:561759940-561760504 GCF_018294505.1 Triticum aestivum
AATAGGCTGGAGTTCAAATAAGTTTAAAAAACATTGAAGTGCCCGTGTAACGGATGAGTTCTCGTCCGAAACCCTGATACTCCGAAATAGATTGTCCAGTTTGTACATGAGGTGCGTCCAGTTTTCGCCGTGACCCTCTCTACTCTTTTGCACATGCTATGCGGGCGAAATGATGATACCATGCCAAGTTCCAACATTTTCAGGGTTCATTTTGTAGTGATTTTCAATTTCACCGTCATTTAGCTCTCTAAACAAATCGGTAAATGACTGAAAAACAGCAAATGATGTCAGAACGTGTTGGAAATTGTATGACGTCGCTTTGAATGATGCATACTGAACGCAAAAATAGGCTGGAGTTCAAATTGGTTTAAAGAACATTGAAGTGCCCGTGTAACAGATGAGTTCTCGTCCGAAACCCTGATACTCCGAAAGAGATTGTCCAGTTTGTACACGAGGTGCGTCCAGTTTTCGCCATGACCCTCTCTACTCTTTTGCACATGCTATGCGGGCGAAATGATGATACCATGCCAAGTTCCAACATTTTCAGAGTTCATTTTGTAGTGA
>NC_057799.1:561760514-561761442 GCF_018294505.1 Triticum aestivum
GCTGGAGTTCAAATAAGTTTAGAAAACATTGAAGTGCCCGTGTAACAGATGAGTTCTCGTCCGAAACCCTGATACTCCGAAAGAGATTGTCCAGTTTGTACACGAGGTGCGTCCAGTTTTCGCCGTGACCCTCTCTACTCTTTTGCACATGCTATGCGGGTGAAATGATGATACCATGCCAAGTTCCAACATTTTCAGAGTTCATTTTGTAGTGATTTTCAATTTCACCGTCATTTAGCTCTCTAAACAAATCGGTAAATGAGTGAAAAATAGCAAATGATGTTAGAACGTGTTGGAAATTGATGACGTCGCTTTGAATGATGCATACTGAACGCAAAAATAGGCTGGAGTTCAAATATGTTTAAAAAACATTGAAGTGCCCGTGTAACAGATGAGTTCTCGTCCGAAACCCTGATACTCCGAAAGAGATTGTGCAGTTTGTACATGAGGTGCGTCCAGTTTTCGCCGTGACCCTCTCTACACTTTTGCACATGCTATGCGGGTGAAATGATGACACCATGTCATGTTCCAACATTTTCAGAGTTCATTTTGTAGTGATTTTCAATTTCACGGTCATTTAGCTCTCTAAACAAATCGGTAAATGACTGAAAAACAGCACATGATGTCAGAACGTGTTGGAAATTGATGACGTCGCTTTGAATGATGCATACTGAACGCAAAAATAGGCTGGAGTTCAAATAAGTTTAGAAAACATTGAAGTGCCCGTGTAACAGATGAGTTCTCGTCCGAAACCCTGATACTCCGAAAGAGATTGTCCAGTTTGTACACGAGGTGCGTCCAATTTTCGCCGTGACCCTCTCTACTCTTTTGCACATGCTATGCGGGTGAAATGATGATACCGTGCCAAGTTCCAACATTTTCAGTGTTCATTTTGTAGTGATTTTCAATTTCACCGTCATTTAGCTCT
>NC_057799.1:561761452-561762316 GCF_018294505.1 Triticum aestivum
TCATTTTGTAGTGATTTTCAATTTCACCATCGTTTAGCTCTCTAAACAAATCGGTAAATGACTGAAAAACAGCAAATGATGTCAGAACGTGTTGGAAATTGATGACGTCGGTTTGAATGATGCATACTGAATGCAAAAATAGGCTGGAGTTCAAATAAGTTTAAAAAACATTGAAGTGCCCGTGTAACAGATGAGTTCTCGTCCGAAACCCTGATACTCCGAAAGAGATTGTCCAGTTTGTACACGAGGTGAGTCCAGTTTTCGCCGTGACCCTCTCTACTCTTTTGCACATGCTATGCGGGCGAAATGATGATACCATGCCAAGTTCCAACATTTTCAGAGTTCATTTTGTAGTGATTTTCAACTTCACCGTCATTTAGCTCTATAGATAAATCGGTAAATGACTGAAAAACAGCAAATGATGTCAGAACGTGTTGGAAATTGATGAAGTCGCTTTGAATGATGCATACTGAACGCAAAAATAGGCTGGAGTTCAAATAAGTTTAAAAAACATTGAAGTGCCCGTGTAACAGATGAGTTCTCGTCCGACACCCTGATACTCCGAAAGAGATTGTCCAGTTTGTACACGAGGTGCGTCCAGTTTTCGCCGTGACCCTCTATACTCTTTTGCACATGCTATGTGAGCGAAATGATGATACCATGCCAAGTTCCAACATTTTCAGAGTTCATTTTGTAGTGATTTTCATTTTCACCGTCATTTAGCTCACTAAACAAATCGGTAAATGACTGAAAAACAGCAAATGATGTCAGAACGTGTTGGAAATTGATGACGTCACTTTGAATGATGCATATTGATTGCAAAAATAGGCTGGAGTTCAAATAGGTTTAAAAAACATTGAAGTG
>NC_057799.1:561762646-561763192 GCF_018294505.1 Triticum aestivum
GACCCTCTCTACTCATTTGCACATGCTATGCGGGCGAAATGATGATACCATGCCAAGTTCCAACATTTTCAGAGTTCATTTTGTAGTGATTTTCAATTTCACCGTCATTTAGCTCCCTAAACAAATCGGTAAATTACTGAAAAATAGCAAATGATGTCAGAACATGTTGGAAATTGATGACGTCGCTTTGAATGATGCATACTGAACGCAAAAATAGGCTGGAGTTCAAATAAGTTTAAAAAACATTGAAGTGCCCGTGTAACAGATGAGTTCTTGTCCGAAACCCTGATACTCCGAAAGAGATTGTCCAGTTTGTACACGAGGTGCGTCAAGTTTTCTCCGTGACCCTCTCTACTCTTTTGCACATGCTATGCGGGCGAAATGATGATACCATGCCAAGTTCCAACATTTTCAGAGTTCATTTTGTAGTGATTTTCAATTTCACCGTCATTGAGCTCCCTAAACAAATCGGTAAATGACTGAAAAACAGCAGATGATGTCAGAACGTGTTCGAAATTGATGACGTCACTTTGAATGATGCATACT
>NC_057799.1:561763378-561764144 GCF_018294505.1 Triticum aestivum
AGTTCTCGTTCGAAACCCTGATACTCCGAAAGAGATTGTCCAGTTTGTACACGAGGTGCGTCCAGTTTTCGCCGTGACCCTCTCTACTCTTTTGCACATGCTATGCGGGTGAAATGATGATACCATGCCAAGTTCCAACATTTTCAGAGTTCATTTTGTAGTGATTTTCAATTTCACCGTCGTTTAGCTCTCTAAACAAATCGGTAAATGACTGAAAAACAGCAAATGATGTCAGAACATGTTGGAAATTGATGACGTCTCTTTGAATGATGCATACTGAATGCAAAAATAGGCTGGAGTTCAAATAAGTTTTAAAAACATTGAAGTGCCCGTGTAACGGATGAGTTCTCGTCCGAAACCCTGATACTCCGAAACAGATTGTCCAGTTTGTACACGAAGTGCATCTAGTTTTCGCCGTGACCCTCTCTACTCTTTTGCACATGCTATGCAAGCGAAATGATGATACCATGCCAAGTTCCAACATTTTCAGAGTTCATTTTGTAGTGATTTTCAATTTCACCGTCATTTAGCTCTCTAAACAAATCGGTAAATGACTGAAAAACTGCAAATGATGTCAGAACGTGTTGGAAATTGATGACGTCGCTTTTAATGATGCATACTGAATGCAAAAATAGGCTGGAGTTCAAATAAGTTTAAAAAACATTGAAGTGCCCGTGTAACAGATGAGTTCTCGTCCGACACCCTGATACTCCGAAAGAGGTTGTCCAGTTTGTACACGAGGTGCGTCCAGTTTTCGCCGTGACCC
>NC_057799.1:561764225-561765302 GCF_018294505.1 Triticum aestivum
TTCCAACATTTTCAAAGTTCATTTTGTACTGATTTTCAAGTTCAACGTCATTTAGCTCTCTAAACAAATCGGTAAATGACTGAAAAACAGCAAATGATGTATGAACGTGTTGGAAATTGATGACGTCGCTTTGAAAGATGCATACTGAACACAAAAATAGGCTGGAGTTCAAATAAGTTTAAAACATATTGAAGTGCCCGTGTAACAGATGAGTTCTCGTCCGAAACCCTGATACTCCGAAAGAGATTGTCCAGTTTGTACACGAGGTGCGTCCAGTTTTCGCCGTGACCCTCTCTACTCTTTTGCACATGCTATGCGGGCGAAATGATGATACCATGCCAAGTTCCAACATTTTCAGAGTTCATTTTGTAGTGATTTTCAATTTCACCATCGTTTAGCTCCCTAAACAAATCGGTAAATGACTGAAAAATAGCAAATGATGTCAGAATGTGTTGGAAATTGATGATGTCGCTTTGAATGATGCATACTGAACGCAAAAATAGGCTGGAGTTCAAATAAGTTTAAAAAACATTGAAGTGCCCGTGTAACAGATGAGTTCTCGTCCGAAACCCTGATACTCCGAAAGAGATTGTCCAGTTTGTACACGAGGTGCGTCCAGTTTATGCCGTGACCCTCTCTACTCTTTTGCGCATGCTATGCGGGCGAAATGATGATACCATGCCAAGTTCCAACATTTTCAGAGTTGATTTTGTAGTGATTTTCAATTTCACCATCATTTAGCTCCCTAAACAAATCGGTAAATGACTGAAAAATAGCAAATGATGTCAGAACGTGTTGGAAATTGATGATGTCGCTTTGAATGATGCATACTGAACGCAAAAATAGGCTGGAGTTCAAATAAGTTTAAAAAACATTGAAGTGCCCGTGTAACAGATGAGTTCTCGTCCGACACCCTGATACTCCGAAAGATATTGTCCAGTTTGTACACGAGGTGCGTCCAGTTTTCGCCGTGACCCTCTATACTCTTTTGCACATGCTATGCGAGCGAAATGATGATACCATGCCAAGTTCCAACATTTTCAGAGTTCATTTTGTAGTGATTTTCATTTTCACCGT
>NC_057799.1:561767798-561768362 GCF_018294505.1 Triticum aestivum
AATAGGCTGGAGTTCAAATAAGTTTAAAAAACATTGAAGTGCCCGTGTAACGGATGAGTTCTCGTCCGAAACCCTGATACTCCGAAATAGATTGTCCAGTTTGTACATGAGGTGCGTCCAGTTTTCGCCGTGACCCTCTCTACTCTTTTGCACATGCTATGCGGGCGAAATGATGATACCATGCCAAGTTCCAACATTTTCAGGGTTCATTTTGTAGTGATTTTCAATTTCACCGTCATTTAGCTCTCTAAACAAATCGGTAAATGACTGAAAAACAGCAAATGATGTCAGAACGTGTTGGAAATTGTATGACGTCGCTTTGAATGATGCATACTGAACGCAAAAATAGGCTGGAGTTCAAATTGGTTTAAAGAACATTGAAGTGCCCGTGTAACAGATGAGTTCTCGTCCGAAACCCTGATACTCCGAAAGAGATTGTCCAGTTTGTACACGAGGTGCGTCCAGTTTTCGCCATGACCCTCTCTACTCTTTTGCACATGCTATGCGGGCGAAATGATGATACCATGCCAAGTTCCAACATTTTCAGAGTTCATTTTGTAGTGA
>NC_057799.1:561768372-561769300 GCF_018294505.1 Triticum aestivum
GCTGGAGTTCAAATAAGTTTAGAAAACATTGAAGTGCCCGTGTAACAGATGAGTTCTCGTCCGAAACCCTGATACTCCGAAAGAGATTGTCCAGTTTGTACACGAGGTGCGTCCAGTTTTCGCCGTGACCCTCTCTACTCTTTTGCACATGCTATGCGGGTGAAATGATGATACCATGCCAAGTTCCAACATTTTCAGAGTTCATTTTGTAGTGATTTTCAATTTCACCGTCATTTAGCTCTCTAAACAAATCGGTAAATGAGTGAAAAATAGCAAATGATGTTAGAACGTGTTGGAAATTGATGACGTCGCTTTGAATGATGCATACTGAACGCAAAAATAGGCTGGAGTTCAAATATGTTTAAAAAACATTGAAGTGCCCGTGTAACAGATGAGTTCTCGTCCGAAACCCTGATACTCCGAAAGAGATTGTGCAGTTTGTACATGAGGTGCGTCCAGTTTTCGCCGTGACCCTCTCTACACTTTTGCACATGCTATGCGGGTGAAATGATGACACCATGTCATGTTCCAACATTTTCAGAGTTCATTTTGTAGTGATTTTCAATTTCACGGTCATTTAGCTCTCTAAACAAATCGGTAAATGACTGAAAAACAGCACATGATGTCAGAACGTGTTGGAAATTGATGACGTCGCTTTGAATGATGCATACTGAACGCAAAAATAGGCTGGAGTTCAAATAAGTTTAGAAAACATTGAAGTGCCCGTGTAACAGATGAGTTCTCGTCCGAAACCCTGATACTCCGAAAGAGATTGTCCAGTTTGTACACGAGGTGCGTCCAATTTTCGCCGTGACCCTCTCTACTCTTTTGCACATGCTATGCGGGTGAAATGATGATACCGTGCCAAGTTCCAACATTTTCAGTGTTCATTTTGTAGTGATTTTCAATTTCACCGTCATTTAGCTCT
>NC_057799.1:561770362-561770950 GCF_018294505.1 Triticum aestivum
TAGGCTGGAGTTCAAATAAGTTTAAAAAACATTGAAGTGCCCGTGTAACAGATGAGTTCTCGTCCGACACCCTGATACTCCGAAAGATATTGTCCAGTTTGTACACGAGGTGCGTCCAGTTTTCGCCGTGACCCTCTATACTCTTTTGCACATGCTATGCGAGCGAAATGATGATACCATGCCAAGTTCCAACATTTTCAGAGTTCATTTTGTAGTGATTTTCATTTTCACCGTCATTTAGCTCCCTAAACAAATCGGTAAATGACTGAAAAACAGCAAATGATGTCAGAACGTGTTGGAAATTGATGACGTCACTTTGAATGATGCATATTGATTGCAAAAATAGGCTGGAGTTCAAATAGGTTTAAAAAACATTGAAGTGCCTGTGTAACAGATGAGTTCTCGTTCGAAACCCTGATACTCCGAAAGAGATTGTCCAGTTTGTACACGAGGTGCGTCCAGTTTTCGCCGTGACCCTCTCTACTCTTTTGCACATGCTATGCGGGTGAAATGATGATACCATGCCAAGTTCCAACATTTTCAGAGTTCATTTTGTAGTGATTTTCAATTTCACCGTCGTTTAGCTCT
>NC_057799.1:561770960-561771524 GCF_018294505.1 Triticum aestivum
AATAGGCTGGAGTTCAAATAAGTTTAAAAAACATTGAAGTGCCCGTGTAACGGATGAGTTCTCGTCCGAAACCCTGATACTCCGAAATAGATTGTCCAGTTTGTACATGAGGTGCGTCCAGTTTTCGCCGTGACCCTCTCTACTCTTTTGCACATGCTATGCGGGTGAAATGATGATACCATGCCAAGTTCCAACATTTTCAGAGTTCATTTTGTAGTGATTTTCAATTTCACCGTCATTTAGCTCTCTAAACAAATCGGTAAATGACTGAAAAACAGCAAATGATGTCAGAACGTGTTGGAAATTGTATGACGTCGCTTTGAATGATGCATACTGAACGCAAAAATAGGCTGGAGTTCAAATTGGTTTAAAGAACATTGAAGTGCCCGTGTAACAGATGAGTTCTCGTCCGAAACCCTGATACTCCGAAAGAGATTGTCCAGTTTGTACACGAGGTGCGTCCAGTTTTCGCCATGACCCTCTCTACTCTTTTGCACATGCTATGCGGGCGAAATGATGATACCATGCCAAGTTCCAACATTTTCAGAGTTCATTTTGTAGTGA
>NC_057799.1:561771534-561772462 GCF_018294505.1 Triticum aestivum
GCTGGAGTTCAAATAAGTTTAGAAAACATTGAAGTGCCCGTGTAACAGATGAGTTCTCGTCCGAAACCCTGATACTCCGAAAGAGATTGTCCAGTTTGTACACGAGGTGCGTCCAGTTTTCGCCGTGACCCTCTCTACTCTTTTGCACATGCTATGCGGGTGAAATGATGATACCATGCCAAGTTCCAACATTTTCAGAGTTCATTTTGTAGTGATTTTCAATTTCACCGTCATTTAGCTCTCTAAACAAATCGGTAAATGAGTGAAAAATAGCAAATGATGTTAGAACGTGTTGGAAATTGATGACGTCGCTTTGAATGATGCATACTGAACGCAAAAATAGGCTGGAGTTCAAATATGTTTAAAAAACATTGAAGTGCCCGTGTAACAGATGAGTTCTCGTCCGAAACCCTGATACTCCGAAAGAGATTGTGCAGTTTGTACATGAGGTGCGTCCAGTTTTCGCCGTGACCCTCTCTACACTTTTGCACATGCTATGCGGGTGAAATGATGACACCATGTCATGTTCCAACATTTTCAGAGTTCATTTTGTAGTGATTTTCAATTTCACGGTCATTTAGCTCTCTAAACAAATCGGTAAATGACTGAAAAACAGCACATGATGTCAGAACGTGTTGGAAATTGATGACGTCGCTTTGAATGATGCATACTGAACGCAAAAATAGGCTGGAGTTCAAATAAGTTTAGAAAACATTGAAGTGCCCGTGTAACAGATGAGTTCTCGTCCGAAACCCTGATACTCCGAAAGAGATTGTCCAGTTTGTACACGAGGTGCGTCCAATTTTCGCCGTGACCCTCTCTACTCTTTTGCACATGCTATGCGGGTGAAATGATGATACCGTGCCAAGTTCCAACATTTTCAGTGTTCATTTTGTAGTGATTTTCAATTTCACCGTCATTTAGCTCT
>NC_057799.1:562121590-562185439 GCF_018294505.1 Triticum aestivum
ATGTGATGTCGCTCAGACGTCCGACTGTGGCACGTTCGTTATTTACTTTTGATATAAGCCCTTTATGTGATGTCGCTCAGACGTCTGACTGTGGCATGTTCGTTATTTACTTTTGATATAAGCCCTTTATGTGATGTCGCTCAGACGTCCGACTGTGGCACGCACTGTTATTTATGTTCCATTATAAGCCCTTTATGAGGTGTCGCCTTGACGCCCGACTGCGGCATTGTTATTTCTTCTGTATCCTTTCGAGGAGTCATTCAGACACTCGATTGGCCTTCAATATTACATTTGGATTTCGGGAGGACTACCGCCCGACTTCCCTTTTACTTCCCATGCATTGCTATCTCATTTTCTGAGTGCGCTTTATTAGTCTGTTCATATGCATCATGTTTACATTTGTTATATCTTATGTCTGAACTGTCTTGCGAGTACTTTCATAGTACTCACCTGGCTTGTTGATTTGGCCAGATGTTGACGAAGGCGATCTCCTGGATGAAGAGTTTGATAGTGAGTCCGATGCCTAGAGGAGTCCCAGTCAGTCCCGTGCGATCCTGGATATTGGTCACTTGTATCATATACGCTTCCGCCACCCACAATAAGTATCCTCGAGCCTCACTCCGACGCTCGAAGAGCTGTTAGTTTCAGGAGTCATGTCACCCACTTCACTGTGACATATCCACCACCGCTTTTATTGCGAGTCAGTAGTTATGCCACCCTATCTGCCTTTATGTGTATTATCGGCGTGCTTGTAATAAATTGTTGGGCAGTCTCTGCTCAACCTTGTATTATATTTAGTACTCCTGGTTTTTTCTTCTGTGATCAAGAAATTGTCTACCAGTGAGGAGGATTCCTCTCTACTGGTCCGTAAAAGGGATCGGCTTCTCAATAAACATTTTTATTGAAAAACCGGTCGTGACAGGAAAGTAGTGGGGAAAGTTGTATCGCATAAATCTAGGACGTGGTTCAAAGCGGAAAGGAAGGGGCGAAAGTACTAGTTCAAAAAGGAAAGGAAGGGACAAGGCTGTAGAGTTTGAGCAGGACTAGATTTGCTGTGCTCACATAGGGAAAGGTGTCTAAAGATAACAAAACTGGGACCAACACAAATATGCTCCTTGGTTGTTTGTTGTTTGTTGCAACAGACTGTGCATGACCACAGTACATCGGTAGATGCACATGGTGCTGGTGCGTCCACTGTCCCGTGCAACTCATTAGCTGTTGTTAATCTAAGGCCCTATTTGGTAAAAAATCCCTAGTCCCTACCTGCTTGGTTCCAGGGACTAAACATGGACTAGAGGTTATTAAATGACATGCTAAAAGACCATGTTACCCCTAGTAATGAACTAATAGAGACAAGGTGCGATGTGTGGCAGGGGCAACTGTTGGAAAAAGTCCCAAAAAGACTCCCCCGGGGTCTTCTTTCTTTAGTCCCAAATGCCCACTTTTAGTCCCTAAAAGTCCCTCCTGTTTGGTTTAGATGGGACTGACACGGAGTTTTTTTAGTCCCTACACCAAAATGTCCCTGTAAACAAACACCCTCTAATAATGCCGCTGGAAAATTGATGCAATGCCAAAGTTAAAAGCAAATTACATGTTTAACGAATTTTATTGTTAATATAATCTCTATGTTAATATTAATCAATGCCACCGTTTGAGAAATGCTACTGTCTTGCTTTCTTTCCCATTTAGATAAGGTAGATGCTTCTTTTTGTTGGCTTCTGTGTCATCCACCGTTATTGACCACTAATTGTTTCCTTTGCACCTCTGTGTAAACAGGGTTATCTACTTCACCTCATTGCCATTGTGACCTTTTGTTGCACTGCACAAAACACTTTTGTTTTAAGAGTGTTTTGTGCAGTTCAACCAAAATGTCACACCGACAACGTTGCTTGATTGCTTGATCTTAGTGGAACTGCACAAGAGGAGATCTTACTTCCTATCCGTTAAGGCGAATTTGGTTCAGATCTTTTTCTTGTGAGTTGTTTGAATTCCGCATCATGAGAGGTCAGTACTAGCCTTCTTTCACATGATTTTGCAGTGTGCTTTCATATGTTGTGCTACTTGTACGATAATGTTGCTTGATTTTAGTGAACTGCACAAATGGAGACAAGACTTCCAATCTGTATGTGCACCGTAATATCCCATTGAGGTAAGATAAGGATATTTCACAACGGCTGGCCTGTATTTTGCCACTTTCATCAGAAAATTAAGTTTAGTACTATACTTGTGCTCCCTAATTGACATGCCAAATCTTACATTGAAGGCGAAGCTTGTCTGTTATTGAACCAAGTGATGAAGGGGAAGAACAAGCGGAAGAAAAACAAAAATCAACTCCCGGTGCTGTAATGAAGCACTGGAACTGTGATGACACAAGTAATGATATAGTTTTACACCTTAATTTATTGCTATGACTGGAACAAGCAATTGTTTTGCCACTGATTTGATGCCACTCTTAATGTAATATGTAATTATCTCTACTTGTGCAAACAGGGATCTTCTTTGAAGATACCATATATTTTAGTGGAACTGCACAAGAAGATGTTGGAAACATTAAACTAACCGAGGAGTATATAGTAAGCATGGCCACCACCGTAGATAGCAACAGATGGTTCCGGAGAAGTGCTTCATCCGTATGCTCTACACAATAAGCCTCCTGACAAAGGTTGGTACTCGCCCACTGATTTCATCCATATGATTGAGCTTTGTCATCTCTATTGGTGTTGTGCTACTGTTTAGATACTGTCATGAAAAACTGGTATTGTCCTTGAGAACTGCTTCATCTGTGCTGTTTTAAATATTTCCTTTCCTTTTTTTCGAGCAAACAGGGATGCTAGCATTTAGTAGTCCTCTTGTCTTTGCACAACAGGATCATCTTCCTCTGAAGAAGAATATGGAGTACGTGAAGTGACTAGTTCTGATTATGCCAGGATGAAGAAGCCCTGTCTATCTTCTCATCAGAAGGAGCAGTTGAAGGATGGTTACATTACTCCCCACAAGACCAAACTAACTTTAGCTCAGAAGGACTGACAAATCTCCATTTTTTGCTGTGATGCGCGAGTACAATGTTGTTCTAGGATTCTTTCTGGTGAGTTCCATTTTTCTAAAAGTGTGCTCTACATGGACCATGTATGCGCCTGTTGAAACTGTCAATTCATAGTACAGTTTGCTTTATACTAATCACTTTTTTGTATTTGTGCAAACAGGGGTGCTCAGCTTGATTTCAATGGGAACTGCACAAAATGTTCATGAATACATCGAATCATTCATTTCCACCACAAGAAAGGAGGTGCCGATAATTTCAAGGCGTTGCAACATATAAGGGCGAAATCATACAAGCTACGCGCGAATTTGGTTGATTTTGGTGGAACTGCACAAAAAGAACAGCTGTTTATTTCGCACGAGGTTGCATGTCAATGTACGAACTGATGGCAAACCCTGCCCATTCCACAATCGTAGGCATTTGATATTTTGGAATGGGACAACCTTGTCAAATTTTGCTCGTTGATTTTAGCAAGACATGCGTTTGATATTTTCGAATGGGACGCCCTTTGCTGTCAGCAGCGTCGATCAATTTTTTCTTTATTCTTTAGTTGTGAAGTAAATATTGCCTCTGACATGTGAGCCGCTGAGATGCATAATCATCGATTGTTTCGAATGTTCTCTATGAATTGCCAGGCCTGTGTGTTTGATTGCAATGTACAGAAACGCTAAAAAGCTGCTCAAACTCTTTGTACTCATTCTGTTCCTTTTTACTTCGCACATTGTGAAAGTGCATACTTCTTTGTATAAGATTGGTCAAAGTAGAGATACTTTGACTGCAGACAAAACTTGTATGCAGACTAGAAAGGACCGGAGGGAGTACATGTGAAACTGTTGCAAACGAGGTGATCACCCTGGGAATAATGCTAGTATGTATTGTTTTGCATGTTCATCCAATGCCAGTGATACAGGAATTCGAACTAATCGAAATAAATTCATTCATACACGGTCGGATTTCATATAAACATGCCGGATTTCATTACATTTCATACATTCTTCAACTAAAAAGGGGTGCGCTGGAGGTATAATTAATTAACCGAAGCTACCCACCTGTGTCCCGCTGAGCCGAACAGAAGCTTCAGTGACATAACTGCAGGTGCAATTGCATAACTGACATGTGGCCTGTTGGGCCCACATGTCAGTCAGCCAACTGCACCAGCAGTTAAGTAGAAGCAGCGTTCTTCTCCAGCGCAGCTCTCCGACTCCACGTCGCTGCCAAGAAGCTAACCGGCCGTCAATGGTCAACCCGCCTAGCTTGGCTTCAACTGGAGGGTAGCAGCGGTGGCCTTACTTGGACCCGAGCGGCGGCGACCTACCGTGTTCTACTCTTCCTCGTTTTCTGTGTGGCGCGGCCTCGTTGGCAGCGGGGCGGGGCCTCGGCGGAGCCGGCGATGTCCTTTGTCTCGTTGCCGGCGGGCGGTGCCTCAGCGGAGCGGTGGATATATAAAACTATAATTTATTTTGCTTCCTCCTGGTTTCCTGACATCACGGTCCCACACCATTGTCAACCTATGTAGTAGTCAATAAATGAGAGAATTGCACAAGAAGCGGCCGACAGCTGGGACCAAGCAGCTCGAGCAGTATTTGTGTTTTGAGGTGTGAGCACTGCAGAGTTTTTTGATGTTTAGCCCAGATATTAATTTTTCTCCTCTGAACAACAACGAAAACATCGCTGCAGGTATTAACTGGGCGGGCTGTGGCCCGTCTAGCCCAGGCCAGATATCCAGCCCAGATATAAATTTTTGTCAAGCTGAAAATGGCTAGCCCAGCTATACTTTTTTCTAGGAATACCCAGGCAAGGTCAAGTTGTTATTCTCCGCCCCGCTGGGCTGCAAATCTTTCCTAGGAGGGATGCATTAGGCTTAACAAGAAAATGGGCTTTAAGAAATAATAAATGGGATGTAATTATAAAAACTGGGCACTAACTATAAAAAAATGCACCAAACACGTGATTACTTTATAAAATATTATTTTGGGATATTGAAAATTTTAATTTCATTAATTGTTGCGAGCGCAATGTTTCGTTGGATTTTTACGTAATATAAATTTATATTGAAATTGTATTTAATCTGACTAGAAATTTCGGGATAAAAATATTTTGGATCCCATCAAAATGTGGGAAATTTTATTGAATTCTGTTTTGATCGGTTTGTTGAAATGGGCTGTACTTTTAACAAACTGTAAATGGGCTGTAGTAAATTCCATTAGAATTCAAAAATGGGCTACACATTCTTACAAATCTCAAATGGGCTATAAGTTCTCTGCCACACACTTCTGGCCTTACTAAGTTGACGCGTCCCCTAAAAAAACAGAGTTGACGCGTATGCAAGACTTTGTCAACTTATAGTCAACACACGGTTCTAGCAGCAGTGGCCGTTGGATGTCCATCCAACGGATGCCGTGCTTCTTCTTCAATCTAGGATATTCTAGCTTCACCCGGCCAAAAAATGATTCCTCCCCCTGACATCTGGGGCGCACCGTTTCGGAAGCTGACCTGTGGGCCTACTAAGTTGACGTACCAAGGGCTTTGTCAACTTAGTCAATATAAACGATTCTAGCTGCAGTGACTGTACGATGTCCATCCAACGGTCGTCGTGCTTCTTCAACCTCTGGTCTTCTTGCTCCAGCCGCCCAAAGCAGCGCCGGTCGTGCCGCCTGCTCCTGCCTCCCGTGGCTGGCTGTGCTGCCGCGGAGGCCTCACCGCCCCTACTACTCCCACCGCTGGCCAGGCCATCCCTCCACTCACCCACACCCCCTGTTATTCTGCGACGACGGCAGCGCAGCCGAACCAGTGAACCCTCGTACTCCTCTCCGCGTGTGCATCCACTGCCGCGTCTTCCCCGGCTCCGCGTCGTCCCCTTCCTAGGCCTCGCCGTCGTCCATCGCCCTGGTGCTCTCGGCGCGGCGTGGTCAACGTGGTCAAGGAACGACTTCCATCGGACATGGACTGTACGTGGAGAGGCTGACAGCTGGGTCCATGGTAGCCGCAAGGAAGTGCCTCCTTATTACGCGGAAAATAATTATTCCTCCACCTGACAGCGGGGACCCACCGGACGGGCCACCAGTATTTTGCGAAAAAATCGTTTCCCCCTGACTGCTGGGACCCACCGGACGGGCCACCATATTTCGCGAAAAAGACGTTCCCCCCGCTGTCAGCTCGGACCCACCGGAAGTGCCTCCTTATTACGCACAAAAAATGAATACTCCCCCGGCTAGCTGGGACCCACCTTGGTGGGAGGCTGACTTGTGGGCCTACTAAGTTGACGGGGACGAAGGGCTTTGTCAACTTAGTCAATATGAACGATTCTAGCTCCAGTGACCGTACAATGTCCATCCAACGGCCGTAGTGCTTCTTCAACCTCTGGTCTTCTTGCTCCAGCCGCCCAAAGCAGCGCCGGTCGTGCCGCATGCTCCTGCCTCCCGTGGCCGGCTGTGCAGCCGCAGAGGCCTCACCGCCCCCTACTATTCCCACCGCTGGCCAGGCTCTGCGGCGACGGTAGCCTCACACCACAGCCGAACCAGCGAACCCTCGTACTCCTCTCCGCGCGGGCTTCCACTGCCGCGTCTTCCCCGGCTCCACGTCGTCCCCTTCCTAGGCCTCGCCGTCGTCCACCCCCGTGGTGCTCTCCGCGCGGCGTGGTCAATGTGGTCAAGGAACGACTTCCATCGGAAGAGTACTGTACGTGGAGAGGCTGACAACTGGGTCCACGTCCACAGCCCAGTTTTTTTGTGATTTGCCAAGTAAGTCGCTTTGTCAGGCCTATTGGGCTGCAAATCTTTCAAGCCGAGGAGAGCTTTCATTCGGCTGGCCGAGAAAATGGCCCATCAGTAATGAGAAATGGGCTGTACATTTTTAAAACACATCAAACCGGCAATTAGTTTCAAATATCTTTTTTTCATTTCAAGATTTTAAATTACATTAATTTTTATGTGTGGAGAATTTGTTGGATTTTATATTGATATACATTTATTTTCAAAATCAGTTTGAATGTGAGTCGAAATTTCGGGATTAAAAATAGTTCGGACTGCACCGAAATATGCAAAATTTCGTATAATTTTTTAACCGTGGCCACAATATGGGCTGTAATGCTAACAAAAAGAATATGGGCTCCAAAAAAAACCCTCAAGAATTAGCAAATGGGCTGTAAATTATTAGAAATAATGGCAGATGGGCTGTATGCTGTTTTCCACAGATTTGAGGCTTTCCTAAAAAAAGGTTGACACACAAGCACTGACTGTTGGATGTCCATCTAACGGCCGTCGTGCTTCTTCAATCTCTGCTCTTCCTGCTCCAGCCGCTCAAACAAGCGCCGGCGGGACTGCCTGCTCCCTCCTCCCCGCGGCCGGCTGTGCTGCCGCGCAGGCCTCACCGCCCCACCATACTCCCTTCGCTGGCCTAGCCATCCCTCTACTCACCCACACCTGCTGTTATTCTCAGGCGACGGCAGACGAACCAGTAAACCCTCGTACAGTCGTACTCCCCTCCGCGTGGGAAACAACTGCCGAGTCTTCCCTGCCTCCGTGTCGTCCCCTTCCTAGGCCTCGCCGTCTTCCACCGCCGTGGTGCTCTCGGCGCAGCGTGGTCAATGTGGTCAACGACCGACTTCCATCGGAAGAGTACTGTGCGTGGAGACGCTGATAGCTGGGTCCACGGCCGCAGCAAGGAAGTGCCTCCTTATTACGCGCAAAATAATTATTCCGCCACCTGACAGCGGGGACCCACCGGACGGGCCACCGTATTTCGCGAAAAAACATTTCCCCCTGACTGCTAGGACCCACCAGCTACACCTTCGCACGCAAGGAAGTGTGTCTGGGCAAAAAAAAAACAAAACGATTCGCCCCCTGACTGCTGGGACCCACCAGCTACATCTTCGCACGCAAGGAAGTGCCTGACAGTCGGGACCCACCTGGTAGAAGCGTACGTAGCATTGTCATTCTGGTTGCGAACGTGTACATACATATATACTCGTGGATGTAGAGGCGCGCACGTGTCGTAGTAGAGGCGCGTACGTGTCGTAGTAGAGGCGCGCACGTAGCATGTACACGTACGTACATCGGCCAGGGTGCAAGAAAGAAAATACAGCCACGTATGTGTACATACGGGCGGGGTCTCGAACGCCTACTCGCGCATACGTACGACCAGGGCTCGTGTACATGACTGGGTCAGAATGGAGAAACATCGTCGTCGTCGTGTTCATGGGGAGGCAACGGAATGCGTCGTGTTCATGGGGAGGCAACGAAATGCGTCGTGTTCATCGGGAGGCAACGGAACGCGTGGGAGCCAACCGGCTGGGTCGGAACGGAATGCGTGGTTGTGTTCATCGGGAGGGCTTGGACGGAACAGGCGATGGAAACGAGGCCTGGCGTACCGCACAACGGAGGAAACAGACCTCCTACGTTCGGAACGGGATCCTGTTGATCGGGAGGGGTCTGGCGTACCGCAAAACGGAGGAAACGGACCTCCTACGGTCGAAACGGGGGTCCTGTTGATCAGGAAGGGTGTGGCGTACCGCAAAACGGACGAAACGGACCTCCTACGGTCGAAACGGGGGTCCTATTGATCAGGAGGGGTGTGGCGTACCGCAAAACGGATGAAACGGACCTCCTACGGTCGAAACGGGGGTCCTGTTCATCGGGAGGGGTGTGGCGTACCGCAAAACGGGACTCCACGGGATACTGTTCATCTCCACCATCGACCTCCTCCAGCCTCCACGGGCTACCGTCGACCTCCTCCAGCCTCCACGGGCT
Source organism: Triticum aestivum (assembly GCF_018294505.1). NCBI lineage: Eukaryota > Viridiplantae > Streptophyta > Magnoliopsida > Poales > Poaceae > Triticum > Triticum aestivum. The sequence continues at coordinate 562,130,378 of NC_057799.1, forward strand.
CCTGTTCATCCAGCCTTCACCGCGCGCTACTCCACCAGCTACTGTTCAACCACCCCTCCACGGGCACCCCTCCACCGTCTACTGTTCATCCAGCCCTCCACACCACGGGGTCCTTTTCAACCACCCCTCCACGGGCACCCCTCCACCGTCTACTGTTCATCCAGCCCTCCACCACACCACGGGGTCCTGTTCATCCAGAGGCAACGCCACCGCTCACTGTTCATCCAAACCCCCCGCAACGCTCACTGTTCATCCTAGAGGCAACATCGATCGGCTTCAGTTAGCAGCAGTAGCGAAGGAATCACTCGATCGGGTTCAGTTAACAGCCATCGATCGATCGCTCGGGTTCAGTAACGCGTAGCCTACAGTGCAATCGCTCGGGTTCAGTTAGAGCCCAACGCCTCGCTCAGGTTTAGTTAGAGCCAACGCCTCGCACACACGCGCGTACGTGTACGGGAGAAACGCGCATCGCTCACCCCCGGCCTCCCACCGTAACCGGGAACTCCCCTAAATTTTCCTCGCCCTCGCTTCTACCACGGTTTTTTCCGTCATGGACGGCCCAAAGAATGTCATGCAGCTGCGTCTCCGGCCCGCCCAGGACGAAAAGCCCATTTTCTGTCATGATTTTTTGTCATAGAAGTAGGAGCCCACCACATCTATGATGATACCGGGTTTTGTCACAATTATCGTCATAGAAGTGTCATATGTATGACAGAATTTTTTTTCGTTCGGCCCAAAATGTCACGGATGTGTCTTTTTTGGTAGTGTTGGTCAATCCAGAGCTGGACTAGCAGTTCCCCCTCCGTCAATCGCCCCATCTAACAGCGGCATATGTACCGCGTGTGCATAACTACGCACTTAAAATACCTTGGGCGGCGACGGAGTCCCATTGCGGACGAGATTCATAGTACGGCTTGACCTATTTGAACCTTAAAACTTTTTCCCTTCTCTCTCTCTTTTTTTTCTTCTCATATTACAGGTTCAGTAAAACCTAATAACTTTACGGTCGTACAAGGGCCCTTTCCCAGGCCCCTTTTATATAAACGATCGCCGAGTGCTCCTCTCAAAGGATCTTGCACCAAGGCGAAAAGCGGCGCAGACGTGCGGCAGGGCGTCAAGGGGATCTTCAAGACTACCTTTCTCTCTTTAGGCCCTGTATACAGCTTTCCCTTGTTTACAAATTCTCGGCATGTAAAATAGCCTTGATGTTTATGGCATTATCTGTAATAGCACGTCTTGACGTGTCAAACAGATTAGAATGGAAACCGTTTTTTCACCAACCCTTGTTCGGTCTTGGTTTGATTCACAATCTACATTCCTCCTTTGTGCCAAGATATATATATATATATATATATATATATATATATATATATATCGGTACGACTTAAATGCCAGGGGCTCTATTCGGCCACATGTACTTTCAAAAAAAAAGTCCGAACACTTCTAGAGAATACTTCGGCGTCCCGAACATTGCATTATATGCATAAGCTCTGAATCATGTCTTTGATCAATAGTTGGGTTGCCCGGCTCCTGTGATTACTACCTCCCGTTCCGATTGATCGGCTAGGGTAGTAAAGGGAGAACTACTGCGATTGTGTTTCTAGTTCATCCGGTCAAACACCTCACTAGAGAAAGCCGAAAATTGACTGTCATGATACGGCGAGAGCTGGTCGGCGTTTCGGCGACTTGCTATAAATCTCTTGCGATTCTTCCGTATTATACGAAGGACTGGCCTACGTCTAAGTCACGCGCCTAAGGCATCCGAGTTCGGATAGCCGCATACGCACTAGGGGCTAGTACTTAGTCCCACCGTCAAACTCCTATGGCTAAGTGAAAGTGATAAAGCCGCATAGTCTGATTGCCTGCTTCGCTGCGCAAACACCTCCTTTACGGACCAAGACGTTGGGTCAAGTGTGGTCGCGGGTTATCCCGAACACCCCCGTTGCATCTACGTGGGGGCTGAAGCCGACGACTGGCAAACTTTCAGAATAATACACAAAAACGGCCGCACAGGAGGAAATTAATTTCAGATAACAGCATATATATTACAGGCCCTAGTTCATAACACAAACTCTAGTTAAATATATTACATTTACTCAAAGAGGATATCCTTTGAGCATTGGCCCTCTACTATCCGGGCACCCTCCAGGACGTCTTCAAAATACCGCTCCGGCTTGCGGTGGTCCTTGCCTTCGGGCGGGCCCTCGGTCGCCACGACGGTGGCCTTCATCTTCTCCCAGTGCATCTTGACACGGGCAAAGCCCATCCGCGCTCCCTCTATGCACGCCGAGCACTTCATAGCTTCCACTCGGGGCAGTGCATCGGCGAGTCGCCTCACCAGGATGAAGTAGCTGCTAGGAATGGGTTCGGTTGGCCATAGCCGGACTATGATGTCCTTCATGGCCAATCCAGACATCCTATGCAGCTCCGCCCATTGCATCATCTGGTTGTTCAATAGCACCGGACGCTCCGGCGCCAGGAACTGTGACCAGAAGAGCTTCTCCGTTGTGTGCCCCTCCTGGGCCCGGAAGAATTGCGCGGCATCGGCAACACTCTTCGGAAGATCCGCAAAAGTGTCTGGAGAACTCCACAGCCGACGGAGCAAGGCATATCTTTGACCGCCAAATATACTCTGCAAAAGAAAGGGCTTACCAGCCACTATCTGTTTGGCCTTCCGGATGTCCTCACGAGCTGCCCGGGACTCGGTCTGCGCCTCTTTGGCCTCCTGGAGAGCCTTGGCAAGATCGACCGCTTGGGCCGCACTCTTCTCCCCCAAGGCTTCGCACTTGCTGATGGCATCCTTGAGCTCCTGCTCCACCTCGGTCACCCTCTCCTCGTCCTGGCGGCGGGCGACCTATTCGGTATTTAAATCCGTAGCCGCTTTATCAGCGGCCGCTTTGCTTGCCCTTGCCTGCTCCTTGGCTTGGGCAAGGGCGCCCTTAAGGGTCTCGACCTCGGTCCCTGCCTGCAATCATAATCATGGCAGCGCATGAGCTTAAACTCCGCATTCGCATATCACTTCAGGCGTGTAAACAATCTTTTAAACATACCTTGCGCCTCATCGAACCGCTTACTAATGCGGCCGATATCATCATCGGCCAGCTTCATCTTCCACTTGAGTTCAGAAACTTCAGCGGCCTGGGCGGTCGCCACCAATAGGGAAGCCTGCTTATCCAATAGACAAGTACGTTACCTCTTGCGATTATTACTTGGTCCTCTGTTCAGCCATTTTTCCAAACCGAACAGAGTCTCAGGGGCAACTATCTATATACAAGCATATTTTCTAAGAAAAGCGTCCAAGAGTATTACGTCGCATACCTCGAAGCCTGTTAGCAGGCTGGTGAAGGCTTCGTTCAGCCCACTCTTGGCAGACCGAACCTTCTCAACCACCACACCCATTAGGGTGCGGTGTTCTACGATGGAAGCACGTCGTAGTGCCTCCACCAGAGTGTTCGGCGCCCCCGAATTAGTGGAGGTCGCCGCTGGAGTCGATGCTCCCCCCTCCTTCAAAGGGGGTTGCTCGCTTGATTCCGGAGCCACATGGGTCTCCGGAATAGTGTTCGGCTGGGGGCCGGACTGGTCAAGGCCCTCGTCTTTAGTATCCATGGGGGTTGCAACCCCCGTGTTCTCGGCAGCCGAGGCATCACCCTCTGGCGCCGTCTTGGCGGCCTCCCTCACCTCTCCGTGGCCCAGAGAGGCCCTTCGGGACAACACATCGGTGTCATCCATAGTGGTTGGCGGAGAGGCTCGCGAAGGCGTTTCGCTCTCCACCATCTCTGGTGCCAGCGAGCTCCCCTCAGATATCGATGGATTGGGGAGGTCGCGGGCAGGACTGAAATACACACAATAGAATATGTTATATAGAAAGCGTAAAAGACCAGATATATATGAAGTATGCTTGGATACTTATGATGCGGCCAGGGGCTTCACCCTGGGGCGCCGCTCGGGAATGGCTTCCGCATCCGAATCCGAACCATCTGAGAGGGATATTGATACGTCTCCAACGTATGTATAATTTTTTATTGTTCCATGCTGTTATATTATCAATCTTGGATGTTTTATAATCATTTTATATCATTTTTTTGGTACTAACCTATTGACATAGTGCCAAGTGCCAGTTGATGTTTTCTGCATGTTTTTTGCATCGCAGAAAATCAATACCAAACGGAGTCCAAATGCGGTGAAACTTTACAGAGATTTTTTATGGACCAGAAGACACGTAATGGGCCCTGGCTGTGCATGGGGGGTGCTCCGAGGAGAGCACAACCCACCAGGGCGCGCCAGGAGGCCCAGGCGCGCCCTGGTGGGTTGTGCCCACCTCGGGTGCCCCCCGGACCGCCTCTTTGCTCTATAAATACCCCAATATTCCATAAACCCTAAAGGCATTGACGGAAATAAATTCCAGCCGCCGCAGAGTCCAGAACCACCAGATCCAATCTATGCACCATCTCGGATGGGGTTCACCACCTCCATTGGTGCCTATGCGATGATGCGTGAGTAGTTCTTTGTAGACCTTCGGGTCCGTAGTTAGCAGCTAGATGGCTTCCTCTCTCTCTCTCTCATTTGATTCTCAATACAATGCTCTCTTGGAGATCCATATGATGTAACTCTTCTTGCGGTGTGTTTGTTGGGATCCGATGAACTTCGAGTTTATGATCAGATCTATCTTTTTATATCCATGAAAGTATTTGAGTTTCTTTGATCTCTTTTATGCATGATTGCTTATAGCCTCGTATTTCTTCTCCGATATTTGGGTTTTGTTTGGCCAACTTGATCTATTTATCTTGTAATGGGAAGAGGTGCTTTGTAGTGGGTTCGATCTTACGGTGCTTGATCCCAGTGACAGAAGGGGAACCGACACGTATGTATCGTTGCTACTAAGGACAAAACGATGGGGTATATCTGTACATAGATAGATCTTGTCTACATCATGTCATTGTTCTTATTGCATTACTCCGTTTCTCCATGAACTTAATACACTAGATGCATGCTGGATAGCGGTCGATGTGTGGAGTAATAGTAGTAGATGCAGGCTGGAGTCGGCCTCCTAATCTTGGACGTGACGCCTATCTAATAATCATTGCCTGGATATCGTCATGGGTATTTGAAGTTCTATCAATCTCCCAACAGTAATTTGTTCACCCACCGTTTGCTATTTTTCTCGAGAGAAGCCACTAGTGAAACCTTCGGCCCCCGGGTCTCTTTCTCATATTATTTGCCTTTGCGGTCTGTTTTCCTTTGCTTTTATTTTTAGATCTATTAATCTAAAAATACAAAAATACCTTGCTGCAATATATTTTATTTGGCGTTCGATCAATCAATCTACAATTGTATCTCACGTCCGTTTGCCCATCTTGGGGCACCGCTACCCGAAAGGGATTGACAACCCCTTTTACACGTCGGGTTGCGAGTAGTTGTTATTTGTGTGCAGGTGCTGTTTACGTTGTGTTGCTTGGTTCTCCTATTGGTTCGATAACCTTGGTTTCACATCTGAGGGAAATACGTACCGCCGATGTGCTGCATCATCCCTTCCTCTTTGGGGAAATACCGACGTAGCTTCAAGTGACATCAGATATCTTCCCCCACTTGGATGCCTCCGCCTCCGGGTCACGGAGGCTTCCCTTTTCTTCTTCCTCCCCTTAAGGGGAGAATTGCTTTCTGCTTCCTCCTCCTCTTCGTCTTCATCTCCCTTGTGGGAGGAGAGAGCTTCGGTCTCTCCGGACACTGCGTCCGAAGTACCTTTACGGCGAAGGCCACCCTTGGTCTCCTTTCTCTTCTCAGCCTTCTTTTCTGGCGCCTGGTACGGCGCCGGGACCAGCATCCTCGTTAGCATAGGAGTGACTGGGTCTTCAGGTAGCGGAGCCGGACACTTGATCCGCTCCGCCTTCGTTGTCCAGCCCTGAATGACGAATGGAAAATTCATTATACCCTTTGATTTATGAACCCAAATTATGTTTGGAAACAAAATACTTACCGGAGTGGCCGGATTCGCGTTGTCGAGGCCTATGTCGTCGGTCTTCTTCGGCCACGTCTTCTGGGTCTCGAAGAGCAGCTTCGAGATCTATTCGTGCATTGTGCCGAAGAAGCGCTGCAGGGTCCACGGACCTTCCGGATTGAACTCCCACATGTGGAGAGGCCGGAGTTCGCAGGGGAGTATCCGGCGAAAGAGCATCACCTGAATCACGTCAGTGAGGCTGGTGTTCTTGCCTATCATATTTTTGATGCGCTTTTGAAGCGTCATCACTTCCGCGGTCGACCCCCAGTCCAGACCCTTGTTGGTCCACGAGGCGAGCCGCATAGGGTGCCCAGATCTGAACTCAGGAGTGGCCGCCCATCTGGCACCGCGGGGTTCGGTGATGTAGAACCACTCCTGCTGCCACACCTTGACGGTTTCCACGAAAGCCCCTTTAGGCCAAGTGGTGTTGGGGAGCTTCCTCACCATGGCGCTGCCGTAGTCCGCATGCTGCCCATCGACCACCTTCGGCTTCATGTTGAAGACCTTGAGCCATAGGCCGAAGTGTGGGGGGATGCGGAGAAGCACCTCGCACATGACGATAAACGCCGAGATGTGGAGGAAGGAAATTGGGGCTATATCATGAAAATCTAGCCCATAGTAGAACATGAGGCCGCGAACAAAGGCATGGAGAGGAAACCCTAGCCCGTGAAGAAAGTGGGGGATGAACACAACCCTTTCACCGCGCTCCGGAGTGGGGATGACTTGCTTCTTGGCAGGGAGCCTGTGCGCGACGTCCGCAGTCAGCTACCCCGCCTCCCAGAGCTCCTTGACGTCCTTCTCCGTGATGGAGGAGGCCACCCACTTGCCCTGTGAGCCGGATCTGGACATGGCTGGAGAGGTTGGTGGCGGTGGAACAAATTGAAGCTTGGGCGCTGGAGCTTGAGGATAGGAAACGGGAGAAGGAAGAAGGCGTGGGGTGAAAAGAGGGATCTTTATCCACTTATATAGGCCGTGAATATCAAGCGCCCCCCCTCAAGCCTTAAAACTCGCCTGTTCCCAAGGGGTCATGCGAATGGCACGGTTGGATTACCCAAACCTGTATTGATGAGGATCCCGCAATAAGTGGACACGATCTCTTCTTGGACAAGACGTGTCATTAGAGGTCGCGCCTCGAAGCGCGAAGCGGGAGGCCAAAAAAGGGTTCGAAATGATAAAGAGGCCAGACGTGGCGTTTTGCCGAAAAAGTTGTCAGTTGACAGACCTTATTTTGATGAAGTATTTTGCCTTCGTGGTTGAGGGTTGTGATTGTTATATAGAGCCGGATACAGTTCTTTTAGTCAGAAGATTGCTTTCAACTATTCGGAGGAGGAACCCGCCTTGCAATGCCGAAGACAATCTGCGTGCCGAACACATCATCATTGAAGACTGGTTCAGGGGCTACTGAGGGAGTACTGGATTAAGGGGTCCTCAGGAGTCCGGGCTGTGTGTTGTGGACCGGACTGATGGGCCATGAAGATACAAGGTAGAAGACCTTCCCCCGTGTCCGGATAGGACTCTCCTTTGCGTGGATGGCAAGATTGGCCTTCGGATGTATAGTTTCCTTCTTCTGTAAACCGACTCCGTACAACCCTAGGCCCCTCCGGTGCCTATATAAACTAGAGGGTTTAGTCCGTAGAGGCTATCAGAATTCACATAGGCCAGACATCTAGGGTTTAGCCATTACAATCTGAGGTAGATCAACTCTTGTAACCCCTATATTAATCAAAGTCAATCAAGCAGGAAGTAGGGTTTTACCTCCATTAAGAGGGCCCGAACCTGGGTAAAACATCGTGTCTCCTTTGTCTCCGGTTACATTCGATCCTCAGACGCACAGTTCGGGACCCCCTACCCGAGATCGGCCGGTTTTGACACCGACAGGGCCGACTAGGATTGGGAGTCCTAGTCGGTTTCCCCCCTTATGGCGCGCCCCCTGGCCGGCCTCCTCCCTCTCCCTCCTTTATATACGTGGGCAGGGCACCCCTTGGAGAACACACCAATTATTCCAAGTCATGTGCGGCGTCTCTTGATACGTCTCCAACGTATCTACTTTTCCTAACGCTTTTCCTCTTGGTTTGGACTCGAATTTGCATGATTTGAATGAAACTAACCCCGGACTGACGCTATTTTCAGCAGAACTACCATGGTGTTGTTTTTGTGCAGAAATAAAAGTTCTCGGAATGGAACGAAACTTTGCTTTTATATTAATAATAAGAATTTCTGGAGCCAAGACCTACCGGAGAGGGGCCCCTGGGTGGGCACAACCCACCAGGGCGCGCCCCCTCTCCTGGCGCTATAAAATCCGGTGGCCCCGCAGACCATTAAACCGACGCTATAAAATCCTATTTTCGGGAAAAAAATCAGGGAGAAAGAATTATCGCGATCCACGAGATGGAGCCGCCGCCAAGCCCTGTTGTTCCTCGGGAGGGCAGATCTGGAGTCCATTTGGGGCTCCAGAGAGGGGGATCTTCGTTCTTCGTCATCACCAACCCTTCTCCATCACCAATTCCATGATGCTCCCCACCGGGAGTGAGTAATCCCTTTGTAGGATTGCTGGTCGGTGAGGAGTTGGATGAGATTTGTCGTGGAATTGTCACGGCAGATGTCCTCATGCAAGGACTTAGTCGTGGAGCCATCGCAGCTAGGAAGCTTAAAGGGGTTAAACGGGACAAAGGACACGAAGGTTATACTGGTTCGGCCCTTTACGGTGAAGGTAAAAGCCTACTCCAGTTGAGGTGGAATTACTTGGGGTTTCGATGACCAGGGAGCTAAACCGCTATGCCTGGCGATCGATCTGATGTTACTTGTCCTGAACCGCCGTCGGGTCGTCCCTTTATATAGAAAGGTTAACGCCCAGCGGCTCTCAGAGTCCCGGCCGGCTCATAAACTGTGTCCGGCTTGGACTCTTAACTATTCTTGCCTTACACTACAAGTCATGCCACAACGGCGGTTTACCACTACGGGCCTTAAGTCGCCTCTCGGCCTTAGACCTATTACTAAGCTGCCATCCTTAACCTGTCCTTGGGCTTCTGAATGAAGAGCTGTCGCAACGTAACCCGGCCCATCTCGGGCGGGTTACACCAGTAGCTATATCCTCAACATTAGGCCCCAGATTGATTTGAACCGGTTCATGTCAATCTTCAATACCTTAAGAAAAAAAAATTCCGGCTTCTGTTTGCGCAAAGGTTATAACCCGCCATGACGTCATCTTCTGGATTCTTGGTAACCCGCGGTGACGTCATCCGCCATTAATGCACGTTCTGTCTAACGCATCTCAACGGATCCTTATCTTAATAACTATCCCGAAAATCGAGGCGACTCTGCAGCTGGATAATCATGTCTTCAGCCTCCTCGTTTCTCGCGCCCACTCATCAGCCGTCCCTTATAAATAGGCCCGACCGGGTCCTCTCTCACTCTTCCCTTTCCATCGTATTCCTCCTCTCAACGCCCCAGAACCCGAGCTCTGCCGCCGCCGCCGCGCCTCTCGTCTTCCTCAGCCTTGGCCGCTGCATCAACCTGAGCTGGTCTAGAGAACGGCGGCGACTCTCCGCAGTGAACCTGCAACTGTAAGTCCTCTTTTTCTCAAACATTAGATCCGCATTAGGGTTCCGCGTTCCTCCCTGTTCTTCGTAGTTCATCTCAGTTCTTTTATAATTCTTCCACCGCGACTTCTTTTGATTCGAAAAACAGTACAGAACTCCTGCGGTAGTGGTTTCGCACCCATTTCCAATACTAGCAGATCCCTTCTGCTTGCAAAAAGACCTCATTAGAACTTATGAACTTCTCGGTGCCATTTTTAGGTCTAGAAAATTTTCCTGTCTAGACGACTGTTTGATCCAAAAAAATTACTGCAACCTGTGAAACTTGTTTGTGCAACACTTAGGCAAAAATTGCATCTGTTAGCTATGGCGGCTCATATCACCAGCTTAAAAAAGGCGATGCTTCATGAATATTCCGGGTCATCCATAACAGATTCAAATAACTTAATTGCTCATGATATCCATAGTGTCTTAAATAACCTGACACAATTGGCCATATATCATTAGGCCCCTTCATAAGCCGCCACCTTAAATACTGAACCGAAATTTTCCTCCGGCTTAAATTTGAACCAGAAATTTTATTTTTTCATAGGCTTCCATCCTTCACAATGCCGCCCAAGGCTCCCAAGGCGCCCATTACATGCAACTGGGTTAGATCCAACGTTACTGATAGCACCTTAGCTGACTTCGTGAAAATGGGTTACCTGCCCAAGAAAGAGGTCATGTCCTATCGTGCTCCTGACCCGTCCGAAGAGAGACCTCAACCCAAGGACGGAGAGGTTGTCATTTTTGCTGAGCACATGAGCCGGGGCTTTGCTCCTCCCGGCTCAAAATTCTTCAGAGATGTTCTGCACTTTTTTGACCTGCGACTTCAAGACATTGGACCCAATTCCGTGTCAAACATTTGTAACTTCCAAGTGTTCTGTGAGGTGTATCTTGGAGAAGAGCCCAGCTTACTACTCTTTAGGGAGTTATTCTATCTGAACCGCCAAAATGAATGTGCCAATGGGCCCAGCCTGGAACTCGGTGGAATCTCAATCCAACGACAGAGAGATTCTCTCTGTACTTATACTGAGCCGCCAAGCCACCCGAAAGATTGGAACTAGACATGGTTCTACTGCCAGGACACTTCTCCGGCTGACGAGAACCCTCTGCCCGGCTTTCGCGCCCTACGTCTGGAGTCAAATCACCCTTTGCCAGACAAACTATCTCAAGCTGAATGTCAGCCACTTACTCCCACCATTAACAAGATCAGAGCTCTTTTGGGGAACGGCCGGAATGGCATTGATCTGGTCCGGGTCTGGATTGCTTGGTGGGTGATTCCTTTAAGCCGCCGCCCCGGCTTAATGTGCAATTATACGGGCCGGAAGGATGATCCTCTTCGGCACAGTCCCAACGACTTACCTGAGGACGTCATTGATGACATGACCAATTCTCTTCTGAACGAGAGCCTGGCAGATTGTGGGAGAACAGGCTTAAGTCCTTTCTGCAAGGCCAACCCGGCCTCAGCGGTAAACTATTGACCTGAACACCTCACCTTCCATTTTAACGATTTCGTCTTAACTTCAAGAACCTTTGTTGTATTTTACAGGCTAATTATAAATTCTGGAAGGTCAAGTATGACCATGAAGCTGCCAAGAAAGCCAGAAAGGTTAAGAAAGCCGCCAGGAGAGCCGCTCCCCGTAAGAAGGGGAGTAAACCTAGCGCCTCGGACCTGCTTCACCTAGAAGACACCTCCGAGTCAGAGGTAGCCCTTGACTCTTTAGGCTCCTTTCTTAACCATCTTATTGACATGGATTATTAGCAGGAGGACACCGGAGCAAGTCATGAAGCGATTGAAGAGGTAACTATAATTTCCTCCGACTCCGAGCCTTTGCCAAGACAGAAAGTCCGAAGAGTAGCCCGGAAAGTAAGATTTTCACACCCTTTAGCTTATCAAGATCCTCAATTTCTTTTGAAGCGACAGATTTATGAGAGTCGGAGGCAGACCCGGACCAGCAAGGATGCACACCTCTCCTCCGGCTTACCCGAAGCATCAAGGAAGCGCCGGACTGAGGTTATCTCCGACTAATATCCTTTTCATCCTTTGGCGGGCGTCACTCGTCAACCACTCAATTCTTCTGATTCAAACTACCAGGGAACTTCAGCTTCCTCCGGCGACTCAATGCAGTCTAGTTTGCCGGCTTTCAAAACCGCACCCGGGTAATGATGATCAGCTTATTTTGTGCTTATCTTACTCATGTTTTTGCACTAACCCTTTGACTTTCAGTGTACAAGTAAAGCCAGCAAGAGGGCGAAGAAAAATAAGCCGGCCGAAGAGCCGGTCCTGACTGAACCTGATGCTTCTGCTCATGAGCCGCCGTCTGCACCAGCTCCTGAAACCTCCACTGCTCCATCTGATGAACAAGTTATGGAAGGTTCTGATAACCCGGAGATCCCCAGCCCGGCTCATCCAGATGATCCGGACGTGGTAATCACCCGGACCGAGTTTGTCGAACCGGGAAGACCCACCGTGTTGGCTAGATGCTCTGCCAAGGAAGAACTTCTGGAACGCCACAGGGCCATGCTGGACATCACTGATTATGCTAATCTGAGCATTGGAGATATTGTCTCTGGCTATATTAATCAAGTGCACAACAGCCGGGACCTGGAAATTGATATGGTGAAGCAAATACAGCAAAAGTCTAAGGTATGACTCTCTTGCTTACTCCATAGTTATTCTTACCATGCCAGCCCCCAAGTCTATTACTTATGATGAAATATGTTGTAGACTTAATACCGGCTTAGTAATCACTCGTTTTAATCAAGTAGTTGAGCAGCTTTACGCATTAGCCCCCAAGTGCCAAGTACCTTTGCCTGCAAAGTGCTTGGGACTTATGTTTATGAACCGGCACTATAAATAGAGCTCTTCAGCATACATTAGCCCCCAACTGCAAAGTGTCTTTGCTTGCAAAGTGCTTGGGACTTAATGTTGCATTATAATCACCCCAACTGTAACACGGAATTTGTACAGGCCGCCTGTAAGAAATTTGAATCGGAAATCTCTGATCTAAAGAACCGCCTGAAGACTCAGGAAAGTGAAACCCAAAAGGCCAACTCCAAATTTGAATTCAGCGTATCTGCACAAGAGAAACTGAAGAAGAAGTTTGAAGCAGAAAGAAAAGCCTGGGCAGATGAAAAAACTGCTTTGCTCAGCCGGGCCGAACAAGCGGAGGCCACTCTTACTGAAAGAAACGCCGAGCTATCCGGCTTAAAACGCCATGTATCTCAGATGGTCTCCGCAATCTTTGGTAAGTTACTCTGTAAGTTTGTAACTAGTTTACATCGTTCATTTCCCATAAGTATCTCAATTGCCATCAGCTCACCTGACTTTGTAATGCAGGTCCCAGGAGTTCCATTCTCAACCAGAACGTGCTGACCAAGCTGAAGGCGGTTTATACCTTGGTAGAGCAACTTTACACCGGGTCACAACGTGCCTTAGCCGTTGTCGCTCTGTCAAACGAAGTTCCCACTCATCTGGCGGATGTACTCAGGCGGCTTGCCGTGCTTCCTCAATGCTTCCAAGAGTTAAGACGTGCTTCTGCAAGAGTCGGAGCCATAGCCGCTCTAAGCCGGGCCAAGGCGTTTCTACCAGAGCTAGACCCGGCCGACATCGCCCTTGGGTATCCTAGCCTGAAGGAAGATGGCACTCCCTTTGATCAGAAGGACTTTGCTGCTTGCGTGAAGAGCGTACGCCCTGTGGCCACTTTAATTGGTAATGACACAGACCTTACCGAATATCAACCAGGCTATGACGCGGAGAATCAGAGGATCCCAACACCTCGTTATGAAGCAGTCAGCCTGATTCCTCCGACTCGTAAGCATACCTTCGCCCCTGAAGTTGACCCGGCCGGGTTAATTGATGATGAAGCTCAATTTGAAGCCTTGAATGGAATTGACTGGAAATCATCAACCTTCCAGGACATGGAAACAGCCGGAGGAGCGGAGAGGGATGAACCGGAAGCTTCAGCCCAACAGCACCTTTGATCTCTTAGGCACCTCATGGTTATGTCTTTAAAAACAATGCCTCACCTTTTGGACTCGGGGAGTCATGTAATAGAGTAGGATAAGCACTTAATTTTGACGTGCCATCGTGCACGTGTGTAGTGCTCAATACTGTTTAAGCCGCTCTTTTATATTCTTCCGGGTTATATTTGATCCTCTGCTTTCCTTAAGTTTTAAAGAGCTGTCTTTAATTGTCCTGCATAGAAAACAAATCACAAGTCCCTAGGCGGCTCACCGCATGGAGAGTCATATATCATACATATAACCCGGAATATGAATCAAAGTCATAATAAACCGGTTCTCAATTATATCTTTGAGATAACCATAACAGCATACCTGCGAGCCTTCAAGTATACGTCCGGTTTATGTAACCCGAATAATGAGGTTGAGAACTCAACTCCGGTTCACCAGCACATATAATGCTTATTATGTGCTATCAACATTATTAATCAAGGTTAGGCCGGTGGAATAAGAACCACCCTTGAATACTTTTGATATCAACAAAATAACTGGTTTGCAAACCAAGAGATCTCAAAATTTTAGGGGCTTTTGATTCGAATACGACCAGAGAACCGTCCCAAAGGGGTTAAGCTAAGATTCGAATGCGATCATATAGCCCCCAGTGGCTTTGGCGTTGCCGATCAAGAGGGTACCGACAGCTGTGTTCTCTTTGGTTCGAATACGACCTATGTTTGAACAGGAAGCCCCCAAATGACCTTGAGAGTTGTTTAACGACGCTGATTCGAATACGATCCACGTCGGTTCCCAAAGGGGGTTGAGCTATGATTCAAATATGATCAAGAAAAACTCCCCAATGAGCTCGGCAATATGCCAATCAAGTGGGTATCGACAACTATGTTCTCTTTGGTTCGAATACGACCTATGTTTGAACAGGAAGCCCCCAAGTGATCATATTTTTAACAGCTAGATTCGAATACGATCATAAGCCAGATCAACCTCCAAGTGATCATGTAATATTACAATGCAAATAACAATGACACATTTTACCTTTGGAGGAAAAAAGGACAGAGGTCCTGCTTTATTATTTATCACAATATATACATGGCTATAGAAATATGTACATTATGAGAGCCGGTGGCTCAAGTGTAATAAGGCCAAAGCTGAGCTATGTTCCACGGCCGGCGGGTCTCCTCCTCCGACTTACGTGAATCTTTGCGCTCCCGAACATCGATAAGGTAGTATGACCCGTTGTGCAAGTTCTTGCTGACCACAAAGGGCCCTTCCCAAGGTGGGGATAGCTTATGTGCATCTGTTTGATCTTGGATGAGCCGGAGCACCCAGTCACCCTCCTGAAAGGTCCTGGACTTAACCCGGCGGCTGTGATAGCGGCGCAGGTCTTGTTGGTAAATCGCCGAGCAAGCTGCCTATGTCATGTTGTTCGTCCAACAAGTCAAGAGCATCTTGATGTGCCTGCTCATTATCCGCCTCGACATAAGCCGCCACTCGAGGCGAGTCATGACGGATGTCGCTAGGGAGGACCGCCTCAGCTCCGTAAACCATGAAGAAAGGCGTGTAACCCGTAGACCTGTTAGGAGTAGTATTGATGCTCCATAATACAGAAGGTAACTCCTCCACCCAACAACCCGGCGTCCGTTGCAAAGGGACCAAAAGCCGGGGCTCGATGCCCTTCAAGATTTCCTGATTGGCTCTCTCAGCTTGACCATTGGATTGAGGGTGAGCCACTGATGAAACATCAAGCCGAATATGCTCTCGTTGACAAAAATCCGCCATGGCGCCTTTAGATAGATTGGTACCATTGTCAGTTATAATGCTGTGTGGAAAACCAAAGCGAAATATCACCTTTTTCATGAACTGAACCGCCGTGGCTGCGTCACACTTACTAACTGGCTCTGCCTCAACCCACTTTGTGAACTTGTCAACCGCCACCAAGAGGTGGGTCTTCTTATCTTTGGACCTTTTGAAAGGCCCAACCATATCGAGCCCCCAGACTGCAAACGGCCAAGTGATTGGAATTATCCTCAACTCTTGAGCCGGCATGTGAGCCCGTCTTGAGAACTTCTGACAACCGTCACATTTACTGACCAAGTCCTCTGCATCAGCATGAGCCGTCAGCCAATAAAAACCATGACGAAAGCCTTGGCCACAAGGGATTTTGAGCCGGCATGATGGCCACAATCCCCCTCGTGAATCTCACGTAAAATTTCGTGACCTTCCTCAGAGGAAACACGACGCTGAAAAACTCCAGTGACACTGCGATGATGCAGCTCGCCATTGACAATTAACATTGACTTAGACCACCGGGTTATTTGTCTGGCCAAAGTTTCATCCTCAGGCAATTCTCCCCGGGTCATGTAAGCCAAGTATGGAACTGTCCAATCTGGGATAACGTGGAGAGCCGCCACCAACTGTGCTTCTGGGTCAGGAGCAGCCAAGTCTTCCTCTATAGGTAACTTGACAGAAGGGTTATGCAGAGTATCCAAGAAAGTATTAGGCGGCACCGGCTTTCGCTAAGAGCCTAGCCGGCTTAATGCATCAGCCGCCTCATTCTTTCTACGATCAATGTGCTCTACTTGGTAACCCTGAAAATGTCCAGCAATGGCATCAACTTCGCGGCGATAAGCCGCCATGAGGGGTCCTTGGAATCCCACTTGCCTGATACTTGTTGGGCCACCAAATCTGAGTCGCCAAAGCACCTTACCCGGCTTAAGCTCCTCTCCTTAGCCATCCGAAGACCATGGAGCAAGGCCTCGTACTCAGCTGCATTGTTAGTACAGGGAAACATCAACCGTAGTACATAACAAAACTTGTCACCTCGAGGGGAAGCTAACACAACTCCAGCCCCCGAGCCCTCCAATTGCCTGGACCCGTCGAAGTGAATAGTCCAGTATGTATTATCCGGTTTCTCTTCAGGCACCTGTAGCTCCGTCCAATCGTTGATGAAATCCACCAATGCTTGAGATTTGATAGCAGTGCGTGGCACGTACTTTAGACCATGAGGCCCAAGTTCTATGGCCCACTTAGCAACTCTTCCTGTGGCTTCTCTGTTTTGAATGATATCTCCTAGGGGAGCATAACTAACCACAGTGATAGGGTGGCCCTGGAAATAATGCTTAAGCTTCCCGCTTGCCATGAACACCCCATAAACGAGCTTCTGCCAATGTGGATACCGTTGCTTGGACTCAATGAGTACCTCGCTGACGTAGTAAACCGGCCGCTGAACCGGATGTTCCTTACCCGCCTCCTTATGCTCCACCACCACAGCCACACTGACGGCTCGTGTGTTACCGGCTACATACAATAGTAAGGGCTCCTTATCGACAGAAGCAGCAAGGACAGGCGGCTCAGCTAGCTGTCTTTTCAAATCCTCAAAGGCAGCATTAGCAGCATCATTCCAGACAAAGTCATCTGCTTTCTTCATCATCTGATATAGTGTCATGGCCTGTTCGCCCAACCGGCTTATAAACCGACTCAAGGCAGCGATGCGACCCGCCAGACGCTGGACGTCATTTATGCACGCCGGCTTAGCCAGAGAGGTGATTGCCTTGATCTTCTCCGGGTTAGCTTCAATGCCTCTGTGAGAAACCAGAAAACCCAAGAGCTTGCCTGCAGGAACACCAAAAACACACTTGGCCGGATTAAGCATCATCTTGTAGACCCGGAGATTATCAAAGGTCTCTTTCAGATCATCTATCAAGGTTTCCTTCTCTCTGAATTTTACCACAATATCATCCACATAAGCATGAACGTTGCGCCCAATCTGATTATGGAGACAATTCTGCACGCACCGCTGGTAAGTCACCTGTGCACTCTTGAGCCCAAAAGGCATGGACACATAACAGAAGGCTCCAAAGGGAGTGATGAACCCCGTCTTCTCTTGGTCCTTAACTGCCATTTTGATCTGATGGTATCCAGAGTAAGCATCCAAAAAACTTAAACGCTCACAACCCACCGTAGCATCAATAATTTGATCAATACGGGGGAGAGCAAAAGGATCAGCCGAACAAGCCTTGTTTAAATCCATATAATCCACACACATACGCCAGGTGCCGTTCTTCTTGAGCACGAGCACCGGGTTAGCTAACCATTCTGGATGAAAGACTTCAACGATGAACCTGGCCGCCAAGAGCCGGGCTATGTGACACCCAAGTTTTTATTTGGATTTTTCAAAAGATTTTTTTTTATTTGTCTTGAGGGGAGTGATTTAAATTTTTCCTTTAAGAGAACTCTCCCGCTCAAATATTTTTTTTATGGCAAAAGTTTTAGTTGGATTCACCCAAGATCTGTCTTTGGTCTTGGAGGTTCTTGCTTTTCATTTGGACTCAAGACCAAATGTTTTTCTTTTGGGGAAAACAACTTTTAAAAATCTTTTTGGAAATGCACTATGGCTTTTGGAAAACTCCTTTGCCACTTTCAACAATTCCTTCTTGGCATGACCTTAGTGCAAATCCTCTCTCCTAACCCTTCCCTCACCTTTGGACCATGATCTGCTTCAAATCCAGCAAGTTGGACCTCCCCATGTGATCATTTCCATTTGAATCTTATTCAAACAAAATTTCTGTCTTCTATCCTACTACTTGGAGATTTACAAAGGAACTCCATTTTCTGTTTTGATTTTTGCCCCCAAACCAACTCTCCTCCCTAGTCCTTTGAACCCTCAACCAAGATCCATGAAGATCCACTGGTCTTCAGTTCAAAATTTTCAAACTACACTTGCTGCAAGTTTGGACCAGATTTGTCAAATTTGGTGAAATTCATTCAAAACCTTCTCCAAAAATTCAAAGTAAAATCAGGCAGCCTCTGGGTGCATTGAGTGGTCATCTCACCAAGTTACAGCTCCAGAAAAATTCATCTCATTGCAAAATCTCTCTGTCGAACACCTGCAGTGCATGGTCATGTCAAGTTCAGAAAGTTCAGAGATTCAGTCAGTGGCCTGCTGTCGTTTTCTTCAGAGAAGGACGTCGATCTCGCCAGTGCCTCTGCGTTGCCTTGCTCCTCATCCCCTCCCCCTTGTTCCTGCACCGCACGAACACCTGGCGCCTTGCGGGCGTCGGCGACGAGCAGCAGAAGGTGCGCCGCCCCGTGACCGACGCCGGCGGCGGCTTTGCGGACGCCAGCGGGAGACACGGCGCCGACGACGCCACCCAGCGCCGCCCAAACCACCGGAGCTCGCCGTGTGGCCTTCCACTCCCCCGAACGCGCTGACCACCCTCGTCGTGAACCGCAGGGCACGGAGCGCGCTCTCTGCCGCCGTCGAGCCCGTGCGGTCACCACACCGTGGACCGACGCCATTACGCCAAGACCATCTCCGTTTAGCTGTAAAACGACTCCAGTAACCTCCACTGATGCTGCCTGGCCGCTCAAACCCCCTGCCAATCCACTGCTCCGCCGTAATCGCTCGCCGGAGATTCTTCGTTCACGGCCACCCCATCGATCCGCCTATAAATAGAGGCCCCGAGCTTCAACTCGAGCACCCACCAGCCCTGCACTCCCCCTAGAGCACGACTAGCCACTGGAAGAGCCCCGAGGAGGTCTCCTTCCTCGACTCCGGCCGCCGCGACCCGCCACGGGATCCAGCCCGATTCGCCCCCGTGTGTGCTCCTCCGCCTCCATTCTCTTACCAGTAGCTTCACCATGCATCCCTCTTTCTGACCCGCACTTCAATTTGAAGCTTGCAGCCCTCCACCGGAGTTCCCCATCCTCACCCGAGCCGCCGTCCGCCGGAGAAAGTGTCGCTGTCGACATGGTGCTCCCCGTTGGACGAGTACACCACCCACCGACGCGCAAGAAGACGCTGAAGCTCTTGGTACCCTCTGTTTCTCCTAACCCGCCGTGGTTCGACGCCGGCGTCCACCGCAGTCTTCGGGCGCCGGAGAGCTTTTCAAACCTGACATGTGGACCCCGCATGTCAGCCTCTGTTTTATTCCACCTCGAACCATTTTCTGTTGACGCCTTCGGGCAAATACGTTTTCTCCTTTGCGCTTGCGCATTCCCAATCGAACCGTTTTCTGTTTTCTCAGTTAAAACCCTGGAACTTTTCTGTTTCATTACAGATAAGTCCCTGGACAGAAACCTTTATAACTTTTTAATAAAAAGGAATTTTTGAGTGATTCTTTTTCTAACAATCTTCAAATTCTGTCTAGTTTTTTATGGGATTTATTTGAAAAATATTTGGAAAAGTTTCTGTGCACCCATTGGTTTTCATGTTAGTACCCGTTTCGTGATTGCCGTAGGTTCCGGAAGAGGTGACGGAGCCGCGAACTTCGCCGAGCTAGAATCCGACTTCTCCGAACCAGGCAAGCATGTGTTGAACATTTGATATGACAGGTGTTTTGCATGTTTGCGTGAAAGTTTGTGCGTGGCATATGAGTGTCGGTAAATACCTCGTTGCTTGTAAGGCAACGACCCGGTTGTTCCAAAGTTGCGATGACCCCTGATGAGAGGTGGCCTAATCATGTGGTGACATGAAGGGCAGCAAGGTGGTACTATTGTAGCATACTAGCCTTGCGTCATCCGACTTTCTTCGACGTTAACGTGGTTGGAGCCACGTTATCGTTCTTTTCCCGCATGTTCCAAAGTTGCGATGATCTCTGATGAGAGATGGCCTAATCATGTGGTGACATGAAGGGCAGCAAGGTGGTACTGTTGTAGCATACCAGCCTTGCATCATCCGACTTTCTCCGACGTTAACGTGGATAGAGCCACGTTATCGTTCTTTCCCCTTCCGTGCTACCACATGTCTCATTGCCAGGATGCGGTTTAGTAAGTTGGTAACCTCTTTCCGTGTACACACCAAACAGAGAGGCCGGGATGATGGTACCTTGGCCCAGGATTAAAGCCAGTCATCCGGTCAGGGGGCATGGGTGTTTCCGGTTGAGACCGCGAGGGGGGCACCCCCTTAGAGCGCGCGTATAGAAATTTGATCCCATGCTACGCGAGGTTGTAGCCTCCCCGTCTCAAGGTTTTTCTTGAACGTTGCCGAGGGTGATCCCTGGCTTCGGAAGGTTGAATTGGGTGTGTACTGGTTAGACGTGTTTCTTCCAAAACACTGTAGACGGAACTAGTCCCCGTGACTACTGAAATCCGTTGGCTGTGGTTAAGTACAAACTCTGCAGAGTCAATTCTTTCCAAATCATCGTATCCATGATCAAGTAGTGAAAACATTATATCCATATCTATCCGCGTGGAAGAAACTTGTCCCCGGTGAACAATCTCAAGTGGTAAATCCAGATTTATTGTTATTCCTGTAGATGGACTAACTTTATTTTTGTCTCATGCTTGTGATAATTTATGTTCCCGAACTGTTGTATTATTGAGTTGTGATATAAGCCCTTTATGTGACGTCGCGCAGACGTCCGACTGTGGCGTGTTCTTGTTCCTTACTTTAAATATAAGCCCTTTTTGTGATGTCGCTCAGACGTCCGACTGTGGCATGCAGCGTATTTATCTTCTGTTGTAAGCCCTTTATGTGGTGTCGCCCCGACGCCCGACTGTGGCATTATTATTCCGCATTTTCCGCTAGAGGAGTCTTTCAGACACTCGTTTGGCACCAGTATTACTATTATGCATTTTCCGCTCGAGGAGTCTTTCAGACACTCGTTTGGCACCAGTATTACTACTTTGCATTTTCCGCTCGAGGAGTCTTTCAGACACTCGTTTGGCACCAGTATTACTATTCTGCAGTTTCCGCTCGAGGCGTCATTCAGACCCTCGCTTGGCACCCAGTATTTATTACCTCTATGTCTGATCGCACCGGTTAACTTGTTCATGTGCTTCATGTTTACATTTGTTATATCTTATGTCCGAACTGTCTTGCGAGTACTTTCATAAGTACTCACCTGGCTTGTTGATTTGGCCAGATGTTGACGAAGGCGATCTCTTGGATGAAGAGTTTGATAGCGCGTCCGTTGCGTAGAGGAGTCCCAGTCAGTCCTGCACGATCCCGGATATTGGTCACTTGTATTGTATACGCTTCCGCCACCCGCAATAAGTCTCCTCGAGCCTCACTCCGACGCTCGAAGAGCTGTAGTCTTCTGGAATCATATCACTCGCTTCGCAGTGATATTTCCACCACCGTTATTATCGTGAGTTAGTAGTTGCCACCCTATCCGCCGTATTGTTTTAGCGGCGTGCATGTAATAAATTGTTGGGCAGTCTCTGCTCAACCTTGTATTATATTTAGTACTCCTGGTATTTTTTTCTTTTGTGACGAAGATATTGTCTACCAGTGAGAAGGAATTCTTCCTCGCTGGTCCGTAAAAGGGATTGGTCTCTCAATAATTATTTTATTGAAAAACCGGTCGTGACAGGCTACTTCCTCACCAATGGCTTTTCGCCTCTCCTCATTAAACCGCCGGAGGAATTGCCTGACTGGCTTAAATTTTGGGTCAATGTTTAGAGTGTGCTCAGCGAGTTCTCTCGGTACACCCGACATGTCAGAAGGTTTCCATGCAAAGATGTCCTGGTTCTCACGGATGAACTCGATGAGCGCGCCTTCCTATTTAGGATCCAGATTGGCACTGATGTTGAACTGCTTAGATGAGTCACCTGGAACAAAGTCAACAAGTTTAGTCTCATCGGCCGACTTAAATTTCATTACCAGCTCATGCTCCGTGGTTGGCTTTTTCAAAGATGTCATATCTGCCGGGTCAACATTATCCTTGTAAAACTTCAATTCCTCTGTCGCACAAACAGATTCAGCGTAAGCAGCGTCACCTTCCTCACACTCCAAGGCTATCTTTCGGCTGCCATGAACCGTAATGGTCCCATTGTGACCCGGCATCTTGAGCTGCAAATAAACATAACACGGCCGTGCCATGAACTTGGCATAAGCCGGCCGCCCAAATAAAGCATGGTACGGGCTTCTTATTTTAACCACCTCAAAAGTCAGTTTTTCCGCCCTGTAGTTGTGCTCATCTCCGAAGGCTACTTCTAGCTCGATCTTACCGACTGGATACGCCGACTTACCGGGCACCACACCATGGAAGACAGTGTTGGACTAGTTGAGCTTTTTATCAGTCAACCCCATACGACGGAAGGTCTCATAATAGAGGATGTTGATGCTACTGCCACCGTCCATGAGCACTTTAGTGAATTTATACCCCCCAACTTGAGGAGCCACCACCAAGGCCAGGTGACCCGGATTATCAACCCGGGGAGGGTGATCTTCCCTACTCCATACAATAGGCTACTCAGACCATCTTAAATATCGTGGAACCGCCGGCTCAACAGCATTCACAACCCTCTTATGAAGCTTCTGGTCTCGCTTGCACAGACTGGTAGTAAACACATGATACTGTCCACTATTGAGCTGCTTTGGATTGGCCTGGTATCCCCCCTGCTGCTGCTGCTGATTACCCTAGCCAGATTGCTGATTAAAACCTCCTTGATTACCTTGAAAATTCTGAGAATTGGAATTTGAGCCGCCGCCCGGGCCATGAAAGCCGCCACCGCCCTGCCCATTGTTGCCATTAAAAGCGTTGGAATTTTTGAAGGCTTTCATGATTGCGCAGTCCTTCCATAGATGAGTGGCCGGCTTCTCCCTAGAGCCATGCCTTGCACATGCTCAAGCGTCGGGCCTGACCCGCCGGATCGGGGAGGTGGTCTCCCCTTACGTCGGTGGTTGTTACCCTGCGCATTGGTGTTGGCCACAAACTCCATACTGCCATCAGCCTTACGTTTGTTACCTCCCTGGTTCGCCGGGTTATCCTGAGGGCCCTTGCCGTTGCCATTCTTCTTTCCCTTCCCTGTCCTTTCATCATCGGACGCGGGATCCTTGGTACTATCAGAGTCGGCATACTTGACCAGAGTCGCCATCAGCGTACCCATATCATTGCAATCGCGTTTGAGCCGCCCGAGCTTCATCTTCAGGGGGGCAAAACGACAATTCTGCTCCAACATTAAGACTGCAGAGCCGGCATCCATCTTATCAGACAAATGTATTATCTCTTTGACCCGGCGTACCCAATGGGTTGTAGACTCGCCCTCTTGTTTCTTGCAGTTAGTCAAATCCACAATTGACATAGATTGCCTGCATGTATCTTTGAAGTTTTGGATGAACCGGGCTTTTAGCTCTGCCCATGACCCGATAGAATTAGGTGGCAGTCCTTTCAACCAAGTGCGGGCAGTCCCATCCAACATCATGGTGAAGTATTTGGCCATTGCCGCTTCGCTGACCTCCAGCAACTCCATAGCCATCTTGTAGCTCTCAATCCATGCTCCGGGCTGTAAATCCGCCGTGTAATTAGGTACCTTCCTAGGTCCTTTGAAATCCTTGGGGAGACGTTCGTTACGGAGAGCCGGTACCAGACAGGGGACACCTCCGGTCCTCGTAGCTATGCCTGCCTCGATAGAGGTCGTTGGATAAACCGGGAGGGGTTGGTAAGCCGTCAGCTGAGCCGCCTGCTCTGCCTCTTGACGTGCTCTGTCTTGGTCTACTGCGTTAAAGGCTCCATTATGCGCCGGGCCATGGCCAGCTGGCAAGTCATGGCGCCGGACGTTGCTTGAGCCGGTCGCTAAAACCATGTGTCTGCTATAACTTGGGCTCCGACTTGGACGAGGGGTCGAATGAATCCTGTCCCGACTATATGAATATGCCTCCTGTTGCGCCAGAGCCGTCTGAAGAAGTTCTCTGACCCGGCGGGTTTCGACCGCCGTCAGAGAGTTGCCCTCAACTGGGAGAGCCGCCAGTCGCGCCGCCGCAGCGATCATGTTCTCCAACAGATTAGAATAGTGACCCGGTGGTATTGGTACATATTGAGGTGGGGCAGTATTCACACGGGGAGGCCCCATCACTTGCAGCTGAACCGGCGTTCCAGCCCCGGGTGCCGTGATTTCTGGTGGGTTACTGGGCCCTGCACCAGGCGTGTTGAAGAGGTTTCGAGGATCGTAAACCGGAGGGAGTCGAGATTGAGCCTTCTGATGCCTCCTTCTCATGATCTCATTGGATGCGTTCTGATCCATCGTGAGCCGGAAAGACTGCGCCTCAATCAGTTGAGTCTGGGCGTCTAGAGTCGCCCGTTCTGCAGCCATCCTGATCCCCTCTGCTGCTAGATCTTCCTTAGCTCGTGCTATATCCATTTTCGACTGTGCCACCTCCGCATCATGTTGAGCTTGATCCGCCGGGACGACCGTGGTGGTTAGCAGGGCAGTCATCTTATCTGTAAGATCCATCAGCACCTGAGCCGGCGAGTGCGCAGGGCCTCCTGCCCCAGCGACGGAGTTTTGCACAGGTTGCGTGCCGGCCATGAAGATTCCGACCCGGCTTGGTGGCTCAAAGGGGTCCGGAATACTGTTGCCCTCGGAACAACCCCCGAGCCTGCCGTCTTGAAGTTGATACAACGAGTCCGTCTCACCTGTGGATGATTCCTCATCAGAGCCGATGGCCGTCTCATCGCTAGATCTAGACCCTTCAGAGAGTCCTCCATGAATGCATCCCACGAAAGCACGTTTCAAAGCGGGCAGAGCCTAGGCGGGTCTCGCACGCTGAGCCGTCTCGATGAGGTCGGTGCCGATGTCCAGCTCAGGGCCCGGCTCACCGATCTTGCCAATGAACACGTGGATTCCGCCGAAGGGGACCCGGTACCCATACTCGATTGAGCCGGCGTCGGAGCCCCAGTCTGCATCGTTGATGTAGAGCTTGCCGCGACGACTCTTGGTCATCCGGCCCACAGCGTATCCCTTGAGCCCTTCGAAGCTGCCCTTCAAGAACTCAAATCCATCGTGCGCTGGCCCCACGGTGGGCCCAACTGTCGTGGAATTGTCACGGCAGATGTCCTCATGCAGGGACTTAGTCGTGGAGCCATCGCAGCTAGGAAGCTTAAAGGGGTTAAACGGGACAAAGGACATGAAGGTTATACTGGTTCGGCCCCTTACGGTGAAGGTAAAAGCCTACTCCAGTTGAGGTGGAATTACTTGGGGTTTCGATGACCAGGGAGCTAAACCGCTATGCCTGGCTATCAATCTGATGTTACTTGTCCTAAACCGCCGTCGGGTCGTCCCTTTATATAGAAAGGTTAATGCCCAGCGGCTCTCAGAGTCCCGGCCGGCTCATAAACTGTGTCCGGCTTGGAATCTTAACTATTCTTGCCTTACACTACAAGTCATGCCACAACGGCGGTTTACCACTACGGGCCTTAAGTCGCCTCTGGGCCTTAGACCTATTAATAAGCCGCCATCCTTAACCTGTCCTTGGGCTTCTGAATGAAGAGCTGTTGCAACGTAACCCGGCCCATCTCGGGCGGGTTACACCAGTAGCTATATCCTTAACAAGATTCATCATGTAATCAAGTTAGTTTTGTTTGGCCTTGATCCCTAGTATCCACTATGTTCTAAGATTGATCCTGCTATGACTTTTCCATGCTTAATGCTTGTCACTTTGGGCCTGAGTGCCATGATTTCAGATCTGAACTGTTTATGTTATCACCATTATATCCATGTTCTAGATCCGATCTTGCAAGTTATAGTCACCTACTACGTGTTATGATCCGGTAACCCCGGAGTGACAATAACCGGGACTTCTTCCGGTGATTACCGTTGTTTGAGGAGCTCATGTATTCACTATGTGTTAATGCTTTGTTCCGGTTCTCTATTAAAAGGAGGCCTTAATATCCCTTAGTTTCCAGTATGGACCCCGCTGTCACGGGAGGGTAGGACAAAAGATGTCATGCAAGTTCTTTTAATAAAGCACGTATGACTATTTATGGAATACATGCCTACATTATATTGACGAACTGGAGCTAGTGTCGTATCGCCCTAGGTTATAACTGTCTCATGATGAATATCATCCAATAAGTCACCGATCCAATGCCTACGAATTTATCTTATATTGTTCTGCTAAGTTACTACTGCTATCATCACTGTTACACTTGCTACAAAATTACTGCTATCACTATTACTGTTACCGTTACTGCTGCTACTATTATCAAAACTATCATATTACTTTGCTACTGATTAGTTGCTGCAGATAATTAATCTCCAGGTGTGGTTGAATTGACAACTCAGCTGCTAATACCTTCAAATATTCTTTGGCTCCACTTGTGTCGAATCTATAAATTTGGGTTGAATACTCTACCCTCGAAAACTGTTCCGATCCCCTATACTTGTGGGTTATCATCTCTCTCCACGGTTTACTCCTCTGATCATATTCACATAGTGCTTAGGCGAAGCCCTATGCAGATCACATCATCATCACTGTCAGCACACTGTCGTGCTGACAAAAATCTCCCTCGACCCTCTGCTGGATCAAGAGTTCGAGGGACGTCATCGAGCTGAACGTGTGCAGAACTTGGAGGTGCCGTAAGTTCGGTACTTGATCGGTTGAATCGAGAAGACGTTTGACTACATCAACCGTGTTAAACTAACGCTTCCGCTTTTGGTCTATGAGGGTACGTGTACACACTCTTCGCCTCTCATTGCTATGCATCTCCTAGATAGATCTTGCGAATCGTAGGAAATTTTTTGAAATTGCATGCTACGTTCCCCAACAGTGACATCCGAGCCAGGTCTATGCGTAGATGATATGCACGAGTAGAACACAAAGAGTTGTGGGCGATAATAGTCATACTGCTTACCACCAACGTCTTATTTTGATTCGGCGGTATTGTTCGATGAAGCGGCCCAGACCAACCTTACATGCCCATGTTCATGAGACCAATTCCACCAGCAGACATGCAACTTGTTTTGCATAAAGGTGGCTGGCGGGTGTCTGTTTCTCCAACTTTAGTTGAATCGAATTTGACTACGGCTGGTCCTTGTTGAAGGTTAAAACAGTTCACTTGACGAGAAATCGTTGTGGTTTTGATGCATAGGTAAGAATGGTTCTTGGTAGAAGCCCGTAGCAGCCACGTAAACTTGCAACAACAAAGTAGAGGACGTCTAACTTGTTTTGCAGGGCATGTTGCGATGTGATATGGTCAAGACATGATGTGATATAAGTTATTGTATCAGATGATCATGTTTTGTAAAAGTTATCAGCAACTGGCAGGAGCCTTATGGTTGTCGCTTTATTGTATGAAATGCAATCGCCATGTAATTGCTTTGCTTTATCACTATGCGATAGCGATATATAGTTGTAGAAGCAATAGTTGGCGAGACGACAACGACACTACGATGGAGATCAAGCTGTCAAGCAAGTGACAATGGAGATCATGACGGTGCTTTGGAGATGGAGATCAAAGGCACAAGATGATGATGGCCATATCACGTCACATAATTTGATTGCATGTGATGTTTATCTTTTATGCATCTTATTTTGCTTAGTACGGCGGTAGCATTATAAGATGATCCCTCACTAAATTTCAAGGTATAAGTGTTCTCCCTGAGTATGCACCGTTGCGACAGTTCGTCGTGCTGAGACACCACATGATGATCGGGTGTGATAGGCTCTACGTTCACATACAACGGGTGCAAGACAGTTTTGCACATGCGGAATACTCGAGTTAAACTTGACGAGCCTAGCATGTACAGACATGGCCTCGGAACACTGAGACCGAAAGGTCGAACGTGAATCATATGGTAGATATGATCAACATAGAGATGTTCACCATTGAAGACTACTCCATCTCACGTGATGGTCGGACATGGTTTAGTTGATATGGATCACGTGATCATTTAGATGACTCGAGGGATGTCTATCTAAGTGGGAGTTCTTAAGTAATTTGATTAATTGAGCTTAATTTATCATGAACTTAGTCCTAATAGTATTTGCATATCTATGTTGTAGATCATAGCTTGCGTATAGCTCCCTGTTTTATTTTTTATATGTTCCTAGAGAAAACTAAGTTGAAAGATGATAGTAGTAATGATGCGGAAAGGGTCCGTGATCTGAGGATTATCCTCATTGCTGCATAGAAGAATTATGTCCTTGATGCACCGCTAGGTGACAAACCTATTGCAGGAGCAGATGCAGACGTTATGAACGCTTGACACGCTCGGTATGATGACTACTTGATAGTTTAGTGCACCATGCTTTACGGCTTAGAACCGGGACTTCAAGAACGTTTTGAATGCCACACAGCATATAAGATGTTCCAAGAGCTGAAATTGGTATTTCAGACTCATGCCCGAGTCGAGAGGTATGAGACCTCTGACAAGTACTATGCCTACAAGATGGAGGAGAATAGCTCAACCAGTGAGCATGTGCTCAGAATGTGTGAGTACTACAATCGCTTCAATCAAGTGGGAGTTAATCTGTTGGGGAACGTAGTAATTTCAAAAAAGTTCCTACGCACACGCAAGATCATGGTGATGCATAGCAAAGAGAGGGGAGAGTGTTGTCCACGTACCCTCGTAGACCGTAAGCGGAAGCGTTACGACAACGCGGTTGATGTAGTCGTACATCTTCACGATCGACCGATCCTAGTACCGAACGTACGGCACCTCCGCGATCTGCACATGTTCGGCTCGGTGACGTCCCACGAACTCACGATCCAGTAGAGTGTCAAGGGAGAGCTTCGTCAGCACGACGGTGTGATGACGGTGATGATGAAGCTACCGGCGTAGGGCTTCGCCTAAGCACTATAACGATATGATCGAGGTGGATTATGGTGGAGGGGGGCACCGCACACGGCTAAGAGATCAATGATCAACCTGTGTGTCCATGGGGTGCCCCCTCCCCCGTATATAAAGGAGTGGAGGAGGGGAGGGGCCGGCCCTCTCTATGGCGCGCCCTAGGGGAGTCCTAGTCCCACCGGGAGTAGGATCCCCCGTTCCCTAGTTGGAGTAGGAGAGTAAGGGAAGGTGCAGTAGGAGAGAAGGAAAGTCCCCCCCAAACCTATTCCAATTCGGCCTCCTGCCCAAGGGGGGCGCACCAGCCCCTTGTGGGCGGTGTGCTTCCTTCTTATGGCCCATAAGGCCTATAACTTCTCCCGGGGGGTTCCGGTAACCTCCCGGTACTCCGGTAAATACCCGAACTCACCCGGAACCATTCCGATGTCCAAACATAGCCTTCCAATATATCGATCTTTACGTCTCGACCATTTCAAGACTCCTCGTCATGTACGTGATCTCATCCGGGACTCCGAACAACCTTCGGTACATCAAATCACAAAAACTCATAATACCGATCGTCACCAAACGGTAAGCGTGCGGACCCTACGGGTTCGAGAACTATGTAGACATGACCGAGACTCATCTCTGGTCAATAACTAATAGCGGAACCTGGATGCTCATATTGGTTCCTACATGATCTACGAAGATCTTTATCGGTCAAACCGCATAAGAACATACTTTGTTCCCTTTGTCATCGGTATGTTACTTGCCCGAGATTCGATCGTCGGTATCTCCATACCTAGTTCAATCTCGTTACCGGCAAGTCTCTTTACTCGTTCCATAATGCATCATCCCGCAACTAACACATTAGTCACATTGCTTGCAAGGCTTATAGTGATGTGCATTACCGAGAGGGCCCAGAGATACCTCTCCGACAATCGGAGTGACAAATCCTAATCTCGATCTATGCCAACTCAACATGTACCATCGGAGACACCTGTAGAGCATATTTATAATCACCCAGTTATGTTGTGATGTTTGATAGCACACAAGGTGTTCCTCCGGTATTCGGGAGTTGCATAATCTCATAGTCTGAGGAACATGTATAAGTCATGAAGAAAGCAGTAGCAATGAAACTGTAATGATCATAATGCTAAGCTAACGAATGGGTCTTTTCCATCACATCATTCTCCTAATGATGTGATCCCGTTCATCAAATGACATCACATGTCTATGATTTAGGAAACATAACCATCTTTGATAAACGAGCTAGTCAAGTAGAGGCATACTAGGGACACTTTGTTTTGTCTATGTATTCACACATGTACTAAGTTTCCGGTTAATACAATTCTAGCATGAATAATAAACATTTATCATGAAATAAGGAAATAAATAATAACTTTATTATTGCCTCTAGGGCATATTTTCTTCAGTCTCCCACTTGCACTAGAGTCAATAATCTAGTTCACACCGCCATGTGATTTAACACCAATAGTTCACATCACCATGTGATTAACACCCATAGTTCACATCTTCATGTGACCAACACTCAATGGATTTACTAGAGTCAGTAATCTAGTTCAAATCGCCATGTGATTAACACCCAAAGAGTACTAAGGTGTGATCATGTTTTGCTTGTGAGAGAAGTTTAGTCAACGGGTCTGCCAAATTCAGATCCGTATGTATTTTGCAAATTTCTATGTCTACAATGCTCTGCACGGAGCTACTCTAGCTAATTGCTCCCACTTTCAATATGTATCTAGATCGAGACTTAGAGTCATCTGGATCAGTGTCAAAACTTGCATCGATGTAGCCCTTTACGGCGAACCTTTTGTCACCTCCATAATCGAGAAACATATCCTTATTCCACTAAGGATAATTTTGACTGCTGTCCAGTGATCTACTCCTAGATCAATATTGTACTCCCTTGCCAAACTCAGTGTAGGGTATACAATAGATCTGGTACACAGCATGGCATACATTATAGAAACTATGGCTGAGGCATAGGGAATGACTTTCATTCTCTTTCTATCTTCTGCCGTGGTCGGGCTTTGAGTCTTACTCAATTTCACACCTTGCAACACAGGCAAGAACTATTTCTTTGACTGTTCCATTTTGAACTACTTCAAAATCTTGTCAAGGTATGTACTCATCGAAAAATCTTATCAAGCGTCTTGATCTATCTCTATAGATCTTGATGCTCAATATGTAAGCAGCTTCACTGAGGTCTTTCTTTCAAAAACTCCTTTTAAACACTCCTTTATGCTTTCCGGAAAATTCTACATTATTTCCGATCAATAATATGTCATTCACATATACTTATCAGAAATGATGTAGTGCTCCCACTTACTTTCTTGTAAATATAGGCTTCACCATAAGTCTATATAAAACTATATGCTTTGATCAACTTATCAAAGTGTATATTCCAACTCCGAGATGCTTGCACCAGTCCATAGATGGATCGCTGGAGCTTGCATATTTTGTTAGCACCTTTAGGATCGACAAAACCTTCTGGTTGTATCACATACAACTCTTCTTTAAGAACTCCATTAAGGAATGCAGGTTTGACATCCATTTGCCAAATTTCATAAAATGCCGCAATTGCTAACATGATTCGGACAGACTTTTAAGCATCGATACAAGTGAGAAAATCTCATCGTAGTCAACACCTTGAACTTGTCAAAAACATTTTTGCGACAATTCGAGCTTTGTAGATAGTAACACTACTATCAGCGTCCGTCTTCCTCTTGAAGATCCATTTATTCTCTATTGCTTGCCGATCATCGGGCAAGTCAATCAAAGTCCATACTTTGTTCTCATACATGGATCCCATCTCAGATTTCATGGCCTCAAGCCATTTCGCGGAATCTGGGCTCATCATCGCTTCCTCATAGTTCGTAGGTTCGTCATGGTCAAGTAACATGACCTCCAGAACAGGATTACCGTACCACTCTGGTGCGGATCTTACTCTGGCTGACCTACGAGGTTCGGTAGTAACTTGATCTGAAGTTATATGATGATCATCATTAGCTTCCTCACTAATTGGTGTAGGAGTCACAGGAACTGATTTCTGTGATGAACTACTTTCCAATAAGGGAGTAGGTACAGTTACCTCATCAAGTTCTACTTTCCTCCCACTCACTTCTTTCAAGAGAAACTCCTTCTCTAGAAAGGATCCATTCTTAGCAACAAAGATCTTGCCTTCGGATCTGTGATAGAAGGTGTACCCAACATTTTCTTTTGGGCATCATATGAAGACACACTTCTCCGATTTGGGTTTGAGCTTATCAGGTTGAAACTTTTTCACATAATCATTTCAACCTCAAACTTTAAGAAATGACAGCTTAGGTTTCTTACCAAACCATAGTTCATACGGTGTCGTCTCAACGGATTTGGACGGTGCCCTATTTAACGTGAATGTAGTTGTCTCTAATGCATAACCCAAAAAATGATAGTGGGAAATCGGTAAGAGACATCATAGATTGCACTATATCCAATAAAGTACAGTTATGACGTTCGGACACACCATTATACTGTGGTGTTCCAGGTGGCATGAGTTTGTGAAACTATTCCACATTGTTTTAATTGAAGGCCAAACTCGTAACTCAAATATTTGCCTCTGCGATCAGATCGTAGAAAATTTATTTTCTTGTTACGATGATTCTCTACTTCACTCTGAAAATCTTCGAACTTTTCAAGTGTTTCCGACTTGTGTTTCATCAAGTAGATATACAGATATCTGCTCAAATCATCTATGAAGGTTAGAAAACAATGATACCCCCGTGAGCCTCAACACTCATTGGATCGCATACATCGGTATGTATTATTTCCAATAAGTCAGTGGCTCGCTCCATTGTTCCGGAGAACGGAGTCTTAGTCATCTTGCCCATGAGGCATGGTTCACAAGCATCAAGTGATTCCAAAAGCCCATCCGCATGGAGTTTCTTCATGTGCTTTACACCAATATGACCTAAACGGCAGTGCCACAAATATGTTGCACTATCATTATCAACTTTGCATCTTTTGGCATCTATATTATGAATATGTGTATCAACACGATCGAGATTAAATAAACCATTTACATTGGATGTATGACCATAGAAGGTTTTATTCATGTAAACAGAAAAACAATTATTCTCTGACTTAAATGAATAACTGTATCGCAATAAACAAGATCAAATCATATTCATGCTCAACGCAAACACCAAATAACATTTATTTAGGTCCAACACCAATCCTAAAGGTACAGGGAGTGTGCAATGGTGATCTTATCAACTTTGGAATCACTTCCAACACACATCGTCACTTCGGCCTCAACTAGTTTCTGTTCATTTTGCAAAAATTGAACCAGTTTCAAATACCGAGGGGTTGCTATGAACACTAGGAAAGTACACATCAATAACTTGTATATCAAATATACCTTTGTTCAGTTTGCCATCCTTCTTATCCGCCAAATAATTGGGCGGTTTTGCTTCCAGTGACCAGTCCCTTTGCAGTAGAAGCACTTAGTCTCAGGCTTAGGTCTAGACTTGGGCTTCTTCACTTGAGCAGCAACTTGCTTGCCGTTCTTCTTGAAGTTCCCCTTCTTCCCTTTGCCCTTTTCTTGAAACTATTAGTCTTGTCAACCATCAACACTTGATGCTTTTCTTGATTTCTACCTTCGGCGATTTCAGCATCACGAAGAGCTTGGGAATTGTTTCTGTTATCCCTTGCATATTATAGTTCATCACGAAGTTCTAGTAACTTGGTGATAGTGACTAGAGAACTCTGTCAATCACTATCTTATCTGGAAGATTAAGTCCCACTTGATTCAATTGATTGTAGTACTCAGACATTCCGAGCACATGCTCACTAGCTGAGCTATTCTCCTCCATCTTGTAGGCAAAGTACTTGTGAAAGGTCTCATACCTTTCGACATGGGCATGAGTCTGAAATACTAATCAACTCTTGGAACATCTCATGGCGTTCAAAACGTCTTTGAAGCCCCGATTCTAAGCCGTAAAGCATGGTGCACTAAACTATCAAGTAGTCATCATACCGAGCTTGTCAAACGTTCATAACGTCTGCATCTGCTCCTGCAATAGGTCTGTCACCTAGCGGTGCATCAATGACATAATTCTTCTGTGCAGCAATGAGGATAATCCTTAGATCACGGATCCAATCTGCATCATTGCTACTAACATCTTTCAATTTAGTTTTCTCTAGGAACATATCAAAAATAAAACATGGGAGCTAAACGCGAGCTATTGATCTACAACATAGATATGCAAATATTATCAGGACTAAGTTCATGATAAATTAAAGTTCAATTAATCATATTACTTAAGAACTCCCACTTAGATAGACATCCCTCTAGTCATCTAAATGATCACGTGATCCAAATAACCTAAACCATGTCCGATCATCACGTGAGATGGAGTAGTTTTCAATGGTGAACATCACTATGTTGATCATATCTACTATATGATTCACGCTCGACCTTTCGGTCTGCAGTGTTCCGAGGCCATATCTGCATATGCTAGGCTCATCAAGTTTAACCCGAGTATTCTGCGTGTGCAAAACTGGCTTGCACCCGTCGTATTTGAACGTAGAGCTTATCACACCCGATCATCACATGGTGTCTCGGCACGACGAACTGTCACAACGATGCATACTTAGGGAGAACACTTATACCTTGAAATTTAGTGAGAGATCATTTTATAGTGCTACCGTCGAACTAAGCAAAATAAGATGCATAAAGGATAAACATCACATGCAATCAATATAAGTGATATTATATGGCCATCATCATCTTGTGCCTTTGATATCCATCTCCAAAGCACCGTCATGATCACCATCGTCACCGGCGCGACACCCTGATCTCCATCGTAGCATCATTGTCGTCTCGCCAACTATTGCTTCTACGACTATCGCTACCGCTTAGTGATAAAGTAAAGCAATTACATGGTGATTGCATTTCATACAATAAAGCGACAACCATATGGCTCCTGCCAGTTGCCGATAACTGTGTTACAAAACATGATCATTTCATACAATAAAATTTAGCATCATGTCTTGACCATATCACATCACAACATGCCCTGCAAAAACAAGTTAGAGGTCCTCTACTTTGTTGTTGCAATTTTTACATGGCTGCTACGGGCTGAGCAAGAACCGTTCTTACCTACGCATCAAAACCACAATGATTTTTCGTGAAGTATGTGTTGTTTTAACCTTCAACAAGGACCGGGCGTAGTCACACTCGATTCAACTAAAGTTGAAGAAACTGACTCCCGCCAGCCACCTGTGTGCGAAGCACGTCGGTAGAACCAGTCTCGTGTAAGCGTACGCGTAATGTCGGTCCAGGCCGCTTAATCCAACAATACCACCGAATCAAAGTATGACATGCTGGTAAGCAGTATGACTATTATCACCCACAACTCACTTGTGTTCTACTCGTGCATATAACATCTACGCATAAACCTGGCTCTGATGCCACTGTTGGGGAACGTAGTAATTTCAAAAAAATTCCTATGCACATGCAAGATCATTGTGATGCATAGCAACGAGAGGGGAGAGTGTTGTCCACGTACCCTCGTAAACCGTAAGCGGAAGCGTTATGACAACACGGTTGATGTAGTCGTACGCCTTCATGATCGACCGATCCTAGTACCGAACGTACGGCACCTCCGCGATCTGCACATGTTCGGCTTGGTGACGTCCCACGAACTCACGATCCAGCAGAGTGTCGAGGGAGAGCTTCGTTAGCACGACAGCGTGATGACGGTGATGATGAAGCTACCGATGCTGGGCTTCGCCCAAGCACGAGGACAATATGACCGAGGTGGATTATGGTGGAGGGGGGCACCGCGAACGGCTAAAAGATCAATGATCAACTTGTACATAAAGGAGTGGAGGAGGGGAGGGGCCTGCCCTCTCTATGGCACGCCCTAGGGGAGTCCTACTCCCACAGGGAGTAGGATTCCCCCCTTCCCTAGTTGGAGTAGGAGAGGAAGGGAAGGAGGAGTAGGAGAGAAGGGAAGGAGGAGTAGGAGAGATGGAAAGGGGGGCCGCCGCCCCCCCAACCTATTCCAATTTGGCCTCCTGCCCAACGGGGGCGCGCCAGCCCCTTGTGGGCCGGTGTGCTTCCTTATTATGGCCATAAGGCCCATAACTTCTCCCGGGGGTTCCGGTAACCTCCCGGTACTCCAGTAAATGCCCGAACTCACCCGGAACCATTCCGATGTCCAAACATAGCCTTCCAATATCTCGATCTTTACGTCTCGACCATTTCGAGACTCCTCGTCATGTCCGTGATCTCATCCGGGACTCCGAACAACCTTCGGTACATCAAATCACATAAACTCATAATACCGATCGTCACCAAACGTTAAGCATGCGGACCCTACAGGTTCGAGAACTATGTAGACATGTCCGAGACTCATCTCCGGTCAATAACCAATAGCGGAACCTGGATGCTCATATTGGTTCCTACATATTCTACGAAGATCTTTATCGGTCAAACCGCATAAGAACATACTTTGTTCCCTTTGTCATCGGTATGTTACTTGCCCGAGATTCTATCGTCGGTATCTCAATACCTAGTTCAATCTCGTTACCGGCAAGTCTCTTTACTCGTTCCGTAATGCATCATCCCACAACTAACACATTAGTCACATTGCTTGCTTGGCTTATAGTGATGTGCATTACCGAGAGGGCCCAGAGATACCTCTCCGACAATCGAAGTGACAAATCCTAATCTTGATCTATGCCAACTCAACAAGTACCATCGGAGACACCTATAGAGCATATTTATAGTCACCCAGTTATGTTGTAATGTTTGATAGCACACATGGTGTTCCTCCGGTATTCGGGAGTTGCATAATCTCATAGTCTGAGGAACATGTATAAGTCCTGAATAAAGCAGTAGAAATGAAACTATAACGATCATAATGCTAAGCTAACGAATGGGTCTTGTCCATCACATCATTCTCCTAATTATGTGATCCCGTTCATCAAATGACAACACATATCTATGGTTTAGGAAACATAACCATATTTGATAAACGAGCTAGTCAAGTAGAGGCATACTAGGGACACTTTGTTTTGTCTATGTATTCACACATGTACTAAGTTTCCGGTTAATATAATTCTAGCGTGTATAATAAACATTTATCATGAAATAAGGAAATAATAACTAACTTTATTATTGCCTATAGGGCATATTTCCTTCATAATCTTCTAGATAAGATAGTGATTGACAGAGTTCTCTAGTCACTATCACCAAGTTACTGGAACTTCGTGATGAACTATAATATGCAAGGGATGACGAAAACAATTCCCGAGCTATCTGTGATGCTAAAATCGGCGAAGGTAGAAATCAAGAAAGAGCATCAAGTGTTGATGGTTAACAAGACCACTAGTTTCAAGAAAAGGGGCAAAGGAAAAGAAAAGGGAACTTCAAGAAACAATGGCAAGCAAGTTGCCACTTCCGTGAAGAAACCCAAAGCTAGACCTAAGCCTGAAACTGAGTGCTTCTACTGCAAAGGGAATGGTCCCTGGAAGCGGAACTACCCCGAATACTTGGCGGATAAAAAGGATGGGAAAGTGAACAAAGGTATATTTTATATTTATGTTATTGATGTGTACTTTACTAGTGTTCATAGTAACCCCAGGGTATTTGATACCGGTTCAGTTGCTAAGATTAGTAACTCGAAATAGGAATTGCAAAATAAACAGAGATTAGTTAAGGGCGAGGTGACGATGTGTGTTGGAAGTGATTCCAAGGTTGATAAAGATCACCATCGCACACTCCCTCTACCTCCGGGATTAGTGTTGAACCTAAATAAATGTTATTTGGTGTTTGTGGTGAGCATGAATATGATTGGATCATGTTTATTGCAATACGGTTATGCATTTAAGTCAGAGAATAATTGTTGTTCTGTTTACATGAATAAAACCTTCAATGGTCATACACCCAATGTGAATGGTTTGTTGAATCTCGATTGTGGTTATACACATATTAATAATATTGATGCCAAAAGATGCAAAGTTGATAATGATAGTGCAACATATTTGTGGCACTGCCGTTTAGGTCATATTGGTGTAAAGCGCATGAAGAAACTCCATGTTGATGGACTTTTGGAATCACTTGATTATGAATCATTTGATGCCTGCGAACCATGCCTGATGGGCAAGATGACTAAGACTCCATTCTCCGGAACAATGGAGCTAGCCACTGACTTATTGGAAATAATACATACCGATGTATGCGGTTCGATGACTGTTGAGGCTTGCGGTGGGTATCGTTATTTTCTGACCTTCACAGATGATTTGAGCAGATATGGGTATATCTATGATACGTCTCCAACATATCCATAATTTATGAAGTATTCATGCTGTTATTTTATAATTCTTAGATGTTTTATAATCATTTTATATCATTTTTTGGGACTAACCTATTGACATAGTGCCAAGTGTCAGTTGCTGTTTTTTGCATGATTATTACATCGCAGAAAATCAATATCAAATGGAGTCCAAACACCGCAAACTTTTTGTGGATTTTTATGGGCCAGAGGACTCCTGATGGGCCAAAACAGCACCTGGGGGGTGCCCCGAGGGGGGCACAACCCACCAGGGCGCGCCAGTGTAACGCCCACGATGCGGCTATATCTCCCACGTGTCGAGGCACGACTTAGAGGCATAACCGCATTGTGGTTTTGTCGCAAGAAGGGTCATCTTCACACAATCTCATGTAATGAACAAGAATGGGATAACGAGAGTTGGCTTACAATCGCCACTTCACATAATACATAAATATAATTCATACATCATCCAAAATCCACACATAGACCGACTACGGTCAAATCCAAATGAAAATGAGATAACCCCAAATGCTAGATCCCCGATCGTCCCAACTGGGCTCCACTATTGATCATCAGGAAAATAAACATAGTAACGACCACGTTCCTCGTCGAACTCCCACTTGAGCTCGGTTGCGTCATCTGCACTGGCATCGTCGGCACCTACAACTGTTTTGGTAGAATCTGTGAGTCACGAGGACTCAGCAATCTCACACCGCGAGATCAAGACTATTTAAGCTTATAGGAAAGGATGGTGTAATGAGGTGGAGTTGCAGCAGGCACTAAGCATATATGGTGGCTAACATACGCAAATGAGAGCGAGAAGAGAACCAACGCAACGGTCGCGAAGCTAGAAACGATCAAGAAGTGATCCTGAAACTACTTACGTTCATGGATAACTCAAACCGTGTTCACTTCCCGGACTCCGCCCAGAAGACACCATCACGGCTACACACACGGTTGATGTATTTTACTTGGGTCAAGTGACAAGTTCTCTACAACCGGACATTAACAAATTCCCATCTGCCTCATAACCGCGGGCACGGCTTTCGAAAGATAATACCCTGCAGGGGTGTCCCAACTTAGCCCATTATAAGCTCTCATGGTCAACGAAGGATAAACCTTCTCCCGAGAAGACCCGATCAGTCTCGGAATCCCGGTTTACAAGACATTTCGACAATGGTAAAACAAGACCAGCAAAGCCGCCCGATGTGCCGACAAATCCCGATAGGAGCTGCACATATCTCGTTCTCAGGGCACAACGGATGAGACATCCTACGAGTAAAACCAGGCCTCAAGTTTCCCCGAGGTGGCCCCGTAGTCTACTCGTTTTGGACCAACACTCGAAGGAGCACTGGCCCGGGGGGGTGTCGTGGAATTGTCACGGCAGATGTCCTCATGCAAGGACTTAGTCGTGGAGCCATCGCAGCTAGGAAGCTTAAAGGGGTTAAACGGGACAAAGGACACGAAGGTTATACTGGTTCGGCCCCTTACGGTGAAGGTAAAAGCCTACTCCAGTTGAGGTGGAATTACTTGGGGTTTCGATGACCAGGGAGCTAAACCGCTATCCTGGCTATCGATCTGATCTTCCTTATCCTGAACCGCCGCCGGGTCGTCCCTTTATATAGAAAGGTTAACACCCTGCGGCTCTCAGAGTCCCGGCCGGCTCATAAACTGTGTCCGGCTCGGACTCTTAATTATTCTTGCCTTACACTACAAGTCATGCCACAACGGCAGTTTACCACTACGAGCCTTAAGCCGCCTCTGGGCCTTAAACCTATTACTAAACCGCCATCCTTAACCTGTCATTGGGCTTCTGAATGAAGAGCTGTCGCAACGTAACCCGGCCCATCTCGGGCGGGTTACACCAGTAGCTATATCCTCAACATTAGGCCCCAGATTGATTTGAACCGGTTCATGTCAATCTTCAATACCTTAAGAGAAAATCTTCCGGCTTCTGTTTGTGCGAAGGTTATAACCCGCCATGATGTCATCTTCTAGATTCTTGGTAACCCGCCATGACGTCATCCGCCATTAATGAATGTTCTGTCCAACGTATCTCCATGGATCCTTATCTTAATAATTATCCCGAAAATCGAGGCGCCTCAGCAGGTGGATAATCATGTCTTCAGCCTCCTCGTTTCTCACGCCCACTTAACAGCCGTCCCTTATAAATAGGCCCGACTGGGTCCACTCTCACTCTTCCCTTTACATCGTCTTCCTCCTCTCAACGCCCCAGAACCCGAGCTCCGCCGCCGCCGCGCCTCTCGTCTTCCTCAGCCTCGGCCGCTGCATCAACCTGAGCTGGTCCAGAGAACGGCGGCGACTCTCCGCAGTGAACCTGCAACTGTAAGTCCTCTTTTTCTCAAACATCAGATCCGCATTAGGGTTCCGCGTTCCTCCCTGTTCTTCGTAGTTCATCTCAGTTCTTTGATAGTTCTTCCACCGCGACTTCTTTTGATTCGAGAAACAGTACAGAACTCCTGCGGTAGTGGTTTCGCACCCATTTCCAATACTAGCAGATCCCTTTTGCTTACAAAAAGACCTCATTAGAACTTACGAACTTCTCGGTGCCAGTTTTTAGGTCTAGAAAATTTTCCTTTCTGGATGACCGTTTGATCCAAAAAAAATTACTGCAACCTGTGAAACTTGTTTGTGCAACACTTAGGAAAAAATTGCATTTGTTAGCTATGGCGGGTCATATCTCCGGCTTAAAGAGGCCATGCTTTGTGAAATTTCCGGATCATTCATAATAGAGTAAAATAACTTAATTGCTCATGATATCCACGGCGGCTTAAATAACCTGACACAATTAGCCATATATCATTAGGCCCTTTCATAAGCCGCAATCTTGAATACTGAACTGAAATTTTCCTCCGGCTTAAATTTGAACCGGAAACTTTATTTTGTCATAGGCTTCCATCTTTCACAATGCTTCCTAAGGCTCCCAAATCACCCATCACATGCAACTGGGTTAGATCCAACATCACCGACAACATCTTAGCTGATTTCGTGAAAACGGGTTACCTGCCAAAGAAAGAGGTCATGTCCTATCGTGCTCCTGACCCGTCAGAAGAGAGGCCTCAACCCAAGGATGGGGAAGTTGTCATATTTACTGATCACATGAACCGGGGCTTTGCTCCTCCCGGCTCAAAATTCTTCAGAGATGTCCTACACTTCTTTGATCTGCGACCTCAAGACATCGGACCC
This sequence comes from Triticum aestivum, assembly GCF_018294505.1. Classification (NCBI taxonomy): domain Eukaryota; kingdom Viridiplantae; phylum Streptophyta; class Magnoliopsida; order Poales; family Poaceae; genus Triticum; species Triticum aestivum. The sequence continues at coordinate 562,171,972 of NC_057799.1, forward strand.
AATTCCGTGTCAAACATCTGCAACTTCCAAGTGTTCTGTGAGCTGTACCTCGGAGAAGAACCCAGCTTGCTGCTCTTTAGGGAGTTATTTTACCTGAACAACCAGAATGAATGTGCCAATGGGCCTAGCTTGGAACTCGGTGGAATTTCAATCCAACGACGGAGGGATTGTCTCTTCCCTTATGTTGAGCCGCCAAGCCACCCGAAAGATTGGAACTAGACATGGTTCTACTGCCAGGACACTTCTCCGGCTGACGAGAACCCTCTGCCCGGCTTTCACGCCCTGCGTCTGGAGTCAAATCACCCTTTGCTAGACAAATTATCTCAAGCTGAACGTCAACCACTTACTCCCACCATCAACAAAATCAAAGCTCTTCTGGGGAACGGCTTAAATGGTATTGATCTGGTCCGGGTTTGGGTTGTCTGGCTGGTGATTCCTTTAAGCCGCCGCCCCGGCTTAATGTGTGATTACACGGGCCAGAAGGATGATCCTCTTCAACACAGTCCAGACGACTTACCTGAGGACGTCATTGATGATACAACCAAGTCGCTTCTGAACGAGAGCCTGGCAGATTGCGGGAGGGTGGGCTTAAGCCCTTTCTGCAAGACTAATCCGGCTCCAACGGTAAACTATTGACCTGAATACTTCTCCTTCCATTTTAACGATTTTTTCTTAACTCACTAACCTTTGTTGTATTTTACAGGCTAATGATAAATTCTGGAAGGTCAAGTATGACCACGCAGCTGCCAAGAAAGCCAGAAAAGTTAAGAAAGCCGCCAGGAAAGGCGCTCTCCATAAGAAGGGGAGTAAACCTAGCGCCTCGGACCTACTTCGTCTAGAAGACACCTCTGAGTCAGAGGTAGCTCTTGACTCTTTAGGCTCCTTTTTTAACCATCTTATTGACACGGATTATCAGCAGGAGGACACCGGAACGAGTCATGAAGTGAATGAAGAGGTAACTATAATTTCCTCCGACTCCGAGCCTTTGCCGAGACGGAAAGTCCGAAGAGTAACCCGGAAAGTAAGATTTTCACACCCTTTAGCTTATCAAGATCCTCAATTTCTTTTGAAGCGACAGATTTATGAGAGTTGGAGGCAGACCCGGACCAGCAAAGATGCAGACCTCTCCTCCGGCTTACCCGAAGCATCAAGGAAGCGCCGGACTGAGGTTATCTCCGACTTATATCCTTTTCATCCTTTTGCGGGCGTCACTCGTCAACCACTCAATTCTTCTGATTCAAACTACCAGGGTACTTCACCTTCCTCCGGCGACTCAATGCAGTCTAGCTCGCCGGCTTTCAAAACCGCACCCGGGTAATGATGATCAGCTTATTTTGTGCTTACCTTACTCATGTTTTTGCACTAACCCTTTGACTTTCAGTGTACAAGTAAAGCCCAGCAAGAGGGCGAAGAAAAATAAACCGGCCGAAGAGCCGGTCCTGACTGAACCTAATGCTTCTGCTCATGAGCCGCCGTCTGCACCAGCTCCTGAAACCGCCACTGCTCCATCTGATGAACAAGTTATGGAAAGTTCTGGTAACCCGGAGATCCCCAGCCAGGCTCATCCAGATGATCCGGACGTTGTAATCACCCGGACCGAGTTTATCGAACCGGGAAGACCCACCGTGTTGGCTAGATGCTCTGCCAAGGAAGAACTTCTGGAACGCCGCAGGGCCAGGCTGGACATCACTGATTATGCTAATCTGAGCATTGGAGATATTGTCTCTGGCTATATTAATCAAGTGCACAACAGCCGGGACCTGGAAATTGATATGGTGAAGCAAATATAGCAAAAGTCTGAGGTATGACTCTCTTGCTTACTCCATAGATATCCTTACCATGCCAGCCCCCAAGTCTATTACTTATGATAAAATATGTTGTAGACTTAATACCGGCTTAATAATCACTGCAAGAAAACCGGCTTACCTGGTAACACTCAAGGGCCGGTTTAAACAGCATAGTTGAACCGGTCCTTACCTTATTTTAATCAAGTAGTTGAGCAACTTTATGCATTAGCCCCCAAGTGCCAAGTACCTTTGGCTGCAAAGCGCTTGGGACTTATTTTCATGAACCGGCACTGTAAATAGAGCTTTTCAGCATACATTAGCCCCCAAGTGTCAAGTGTCTTTGCTTGCGAAGTGCTTGGGACTTAATGTTGCATTATCATCACCCTAACTATAACCCGGAATTTGTACAGGCCGCCTGTAAGAAATTTGAATCGGAAATCTCTGATCTAAAGAACCGCCTGAAGACCCAAGAAAATGAAACCCAAAAGGCCAACTCCAAGTTTGAATTCAGTGTATCTGCTCAAGAGAAACTGAAGAAGAAATTTGAAGCAGAGAGAAAAGCCTGGCGGATGAAAAGGCGGCTTTGCTCAGCGCGCCGAACAAGCGGAGGCCACTCTTGCTGGAACAGCCGCCGAGCTATCCGGCTTAAAACACCATGTTTCCCATATGGTCTCCGCAATGTTTGGTAAGCTACTCTATAAGTGTTTATCTAGTTTACATCCTTTCCAAAGAGCACCTCAATTGTCATCAGCTTACCTGTCTTTGCAATGCAGGCCCCAGGAGCTCCAATCTTAATCAAAATGTGCTGACCAAATTGAAGGCGGTTTATACCTTGGTAGAGCAACTTTACACCAGGTCACAACGTGCCTTAGCCGTTGTGGCTCTGTCAAATGAAGTTCCCATGCACCTGGCGGATGTACTCAGGCGGCTTGCCGTACTTACCCAACGCTTCCAAGAGTTGAGAGGGGCTTCTGCAAGAGCCAGAGCTATAGCCGCTCTGAGCCGGGCCAAGGCGTTTCTACCGGAACTAGACCCGGCCGACATCGCCCTTGGGTATCCCAGCTTGAAAGAAGACGGCACCCCCTTTGACCAGAAGGACTTTGCCGCTTGTGTGAAGAGCGTACGCCTTGTGGCCACTGTGATTGGCAATGACACAGATCTTACCAAATATCAACCGGAGTATGACGCGGAGAATCAGAGAATCCCAACACCACGCTATGAAGAAGTCAGCCTGATTCCTCCAACTCGTAAGCATACCTTCGCCCCTGAAGTTGACCCGGCCGGGTTAATTGATGATGAGGCTCAATTTGAAGCCTTGAGTGGCATTGACTGGAAATCATCAACCTTCCAGGTCATGGAAACAGCCGGAGGAGCGGAGAGGGATGACCCGGAAACCTCAGGCCAACAACGCCCTTGATATCGTAGGCGGCTCATGGTCATATCTTAAAAGACGATGCCTCACCTTTTGGACTCGGGGAGTCATGTAATAGAGTAGGACAAACACTTAATTTTGTCGAGCCATCGCGCACGTGTATAGCGCTCAACATTGTTTAAGCTGCCCTTTTATATTCTTCCGAGTTATGCTTGATCCTCTGTTTTCCTTATGTTTAAAGAGCTGTCTTTAATTGTCCTGCATAGAAAAACAAATCACAAGTCCCTTGGCGGCTTACCGCATGGAGAGTCATGCACTTTTCATATAACCCGGAATCATAACAAACCGGTCCTCCATTATATCCTTGAGACAACCATAACAGCATACCTGTGATCCTTCAAGTACACCTCCGGTTTATATGATCCGAATAATGAGTAAAAAACCCACTATGTAACATGATGCTTATCATGTGCGATCAACTTTACTGACCAAAGTTAAGCCGGTGGAGTAGAAACCACCCTTGAACACTTTAGACATAATCAAAAGAACTTGTTTGCAACTAAGCGACTTCAAAAATTTGGAGGTTTCTGATTCGAATACGACCAGAGAACCGTCCCAAAGGGGTTAAGCTAAGATTCGAATGCGATCATATAGCCCCCAGTGGCTTTGGCGTTGCCGATCAAGAGGGTATCGACAGCTATGTTCTCTTTGGTTCGAATACGACCTATGTTTGAACAGGAAGCCCCCAGATGATCTTGAGAGTTGTTTAACGACGCTGATTCGAATACGATCCACGTCGGTTCCCAAAGGGGGTTGAGCTATGATTCAAACATGATCAAGAAACTCCCAAGTGAGCTCGGCAATATGCCAATCAAGTGGGTATCGACAGCTATGTTCTCTTTGGTTCGGATACGACCTATGTTTGAACAGGAAGCCCCCAAGTGATCATATATTTGACGGCTAGATTCGAATACGATCATAAGCCGGATCAGCCTCCAAGTGATCATGTGATATCATAATGAAAATAACAATGACACATTTACCTTTGGAGGGGAAAAAAGGACAGAGGTCCTTCTTTATTATTTATCATAATATATACATGGCTATAGAAATATGTACATTATGAGAGCCGGTGGCTCAGGTGTAATAAGGCCGAAGCTGAGCTATATTCCACGGCCGGCGGGTCTCCTCCTTTGACTTACGTGAATCTTTGTGCTCTCGAATATCGATGAGGTAGTATGACCCGTTGTGCAAGTTCTTGCTGACCACAAAGGGCCCTTCCCAAGGTGGGGATAGCTTGTGTGCATCTGTTTGATCCTGGATGAGCCGGAGCACCAAATCACCTTCCTGAAAGGTCCTGGACTTAACCCGGCGGCTGTGATAGCGGCGCAGGTCTTGTTGGTAAATCGCCGAGCGAGCTGCTGCTACGTCACGTTGTTCGTCCAACAAATCAAGAGCATCTTGACGCGCCTGCTCATTGTCCGCCTCGACATAAGCTGCCACTCGAGGCGAGTCATGACGGATGTCACTAGGGAGAACCGCCTCAGCTCCGTAGACCATGAAAAAAGGCGAGTAACCCGTAGACCTGTTAGGAGTAGTATTGATGCTCCATAACACAGAGGGTGACTCCTCCACCCAACAACCCGGCGTCCGTTGCAAAGGGACCAAAAGCCGGGGCTTGATGCCTTTCAAGATTTCCTGATTGGCTCTCTCAGCTTGACCATTAGATTGGGGGTGAGCTACTGATGAAACATCAAGCCGTATATGTTCTCGTTGACAAAATTCGTCCATGGCGCCTTTAGACAGATTGGTACCATTGTCAGTTATAATGCTGTGTGGAAAACCAAAGCGAAATATCACCTTCTTCATGAACTGAACCGCCGTGGCTGCATCACACTTACTAACCGGCTCTGCCTCAACCCACTTTGTGAACTTGTCAACCGCCACCAAGAGGTGGGTCTTCTTATCCTTCGACCTTTTGAAAGGCCCAACCATATCAAGCCCCCAAACTGCAAACGGCCAAGTGATTGGAATCATCCTCAACTCTTGATCCAGTACGTGAGCACGTCTTGAAAACTTCTGACAACCGTCACATTTACTGACTAAGTCCTCCGCGTCAGCGTGAGCCGTTAGCCAATAAAAACCATGACGAAAAGCTTTCGCCACAAGGGATTTTGAGCCGGCATGATGGCCACAATCCCCCTCGTTAACCTCTCGTAAAATTTCTTGACCCTCCTCAGGGGAAACACAACGCTGAAAAGCCCCAGTGACACTGCGATGATGCAGCTCACCATTGACAATTATCATTGACTTAGACCGCCGGGTTATTTGTCTGGCCAAAGTTTCATCCTCAGGCAATTCCCCCTGGGTCATGTAAGACAAGTATGGCACTGTCCAATCTGGGATGACGTGAAGAGCCGCCACCAACTGCGCTTCTGGGTCAGGAACAGCCAAGTCTTCCTGTGTGGGCAAATTGACAGAAGGGTTATGCAGAATATCCAAGAAAGTATTAGGCGGCACCGGCTTAATGCATCAGCCGCCTCGTTCTTTCTACGATCAATGTGCTCTACTTGGTAACCCTGAAAATGTCCAGCAATGGCATCAACTTCGCGGCGATAAGCCGCCATGAGGGGTCCTTGGAATCCCACTTGCCTGATACTTGTTGGGCCACCAAATCTGAGTCGCCAAAGCACCTTACCCGGCTTAAGCTCATCTCCTTAGCCATCCGAAGACCATGGAGCAAGGCCTCGTACTCAGCTGCATTGTTAGTACAGGGAAACATCAACCGTAGTACATAACAAAACTTGTCACCTCGAGGGGAAGCTAACACAACTCCAGCCCCCGAGCCCTCCAATTGCCTGGACCCGTCGAAGTGAATAGTCCAGTATGTATTATCCGGTTTCTCTTCAGGCACCTGTAGCTCCGTCCAATCGTTGATGAAATCCACCAATGCTTGAGATTTGATAGCAGTGCGTGGCACGTACTTTAGACCATGAGGCCCAAGTTCTATGGCCCACTTAGCAACTCTTCCTGTGGCTTCTCTGTTTTGAATGATATCTCCTAGGGGAGCATAACTAACCACAGTGATAGGGTGGCCCTGGAAATAATGCTTAAGCTTCCGGCTTGCCATGAACACCCCATAAACGAGCTTCTGCCAATGTGGATACCGTTGCTTGGACTCAATGAGTACCTCGCTGACGTAGTAAACCGGCCGCTGAACCGGATGTTCCTTACCCGCCTCCTTACGCTCCACCACCACAGCCACACTGACGACTCGTGTGTTAGCGGCTACATACAACAACAAGGGCTCCTTATCGATAGGAGCAGCAAGGACTGGCGGCTCAACTAGCTGTCTTTTCAAATCCTCAAAGGCAGCATTAGCAGCGTCATTCCAGACAAAATCGTCTGTTCTCTTCATCATCTGATATAGCGGCATGGATTTCTTGCCCAACCGGCTTATAAACTGACTCAAAGCAGCGATGCAACCCGCCAGACGCTGGACGTCATTTATGCACGCCGGCTTAGGCAGAGAGGTGATTGCCTTGATCTTCTCCGGGTTAGCTTCGATGCCTCTGTGAGAAACCAGAAAACCCAAGAGCTTGCCTGCAGGAACACCAAAAACACACTTGGCCGGATTGAGCATCATCTTGTAGACCGGAGATTATCAAAGGTCTCTTTCAGATCATCTATCAAGGTTTCCTTCTCTCTTGATTTTACCACAATATCATCCACATAAGCATGAACGTTGCGCCCAATCTGATTGTGGAGACAATTCTGCACGCACCGCTGGTAAGTCGCCTGTGCACTCTTGAGCCCAAAAGGCATGGACACATAACAGAAGGCTCAAAAGGGAGTGATGAACGCCGTCTTCTCTTGGTCCTTAACTACCATTTTGATCTGATGGTATCCAGAGTAAGCATCCAAAAAATTTAAACGCTCACAACCCGCCGTAGCATCAATAATTTGATCAATACGGGGGAGAGCAAAAGGATCACCTGGACAAGCCTTGTTTAAATCCGTATTGTCCACACACATACGCCAGGTGCCGTTCTTCTTGAGCACGAGCACCGGGTTAGCTAACCATTCTGGATGGAAGACTTCAACGATAAACCCGGCCGCCAAGAGCCGGGCTACTTCCTCACCAATGGCTTTCCACCTCTCCTCATTAAACCGCCGGAGGAATTGCCTGACTGGCTTAAATTTTGGATCAATATTGAGAGTGTGCTCGGCGAGTTCTCTTGGTACACCCGGCATGTCAGAAGGTTTCCATGCAAAGATGTCCCTGTTCTCACGGATGAACTCGATGAGCGCGCCTTCCTATTTCGGATCCAGATTGGCACTGATGCTGAACTGCTTAGATGAGTCACCTGGAACAAAGTCAACAAGTTTAGTCTCATTGGCCAACTTAAATTTCATTACCGGCTCATGCTCCGTGGTTGGCTTTTTCAAAGACGTCATATCTGCCGGGTCAACATTATCTTTGTAAAACTTCAACTCCTCTGTCGCACAAACAGATTCAGCGTAAGCAGCATCGCCTTCCTCACACTCCATTGCTATCTTTCGGCTGCCATGAACCGTAATGGTCCCATTGTGACCTGGCATCTTGAGCTGCAAATACACGTAACACGGCCGTGCCATGAACTTGGCGTAAGCCGGCCGCCCAAATAAAGCATGGTACGGGCTTCTTATTTTAACCACCTCAAAAGTCAGTTTTTCCGCCCTGTAGTTGTACTCATCTCCAAAGGCTACTTCCAGCTCAATCTTACCAACTGGATACGCCGACTTACCGGACACCACACCATGGAAAACAGTGTTGGACTGGTTGAGGTTTTTATCAGTCAACCCCATACGACGGAAGGTCTCATAATAGAGGATGTTGATGCTACTGCCTCCGTCCATGAGCACTTTTGTGAACTTATACCCCCCGACCTGAGGGGCCACCACCAAGGCCAGGTGACCCGGATTATCAACCCGGGGAGGGTGATCTTCCCTAATCCACACAATAGGCTGCTTAGACCATCTTAAATAGCGTGGAACCGCCAGCTCAACAGCATTCACAACCCTCTTATGAAGCTTCTGGTCTCGCTTGCACAGACTGGTAGTAAATACATGATACTGTCCACTATTGAGCTGCTTTGGATTGGTCTAGTATCCCCCCTGCTGCTGCTGATTACCCTGGCCAGATTGCTGATTAAAACCTACTTGATTACCTTGAAAATTCTGAGGATTGGAATTTCAGCCGCCGCCCGGGCCATGAAAGCCGCCGCCGCCTGAGCAGCCGCCCTGCCCGTTGTTGCCATTAAAAGTGTTGAAATTTTTGAAGGCTTTCATGATTGCGCAGTCCTTCCATAGATGAGTGGCCAGCTTCTCCCTAGAGCCATGCCTTGGGCAGGGCTCATTCAACAATTGCTCAAGCGTCGGGCCTGACCCGCCGGATCGGGGAGGTGGTCTCCCCTTACGCCAGTGGTTGTTACTCTGCGCATTGCTGTTGGCCACAAACTCCGTACTGCCATCAGCCTTACGTTTGTTACCTCCCTGGTTCGCCGGGTTATGCTGAGGGCCCTTGCCGTTGCCATTCTTCTTTCCCTTCCCTGTCCTTTCATCATCGGACGTGGGATCCTTGGTACTATCAGAGTCGGCGTACTTGACCAGAGCTGCCATCAGCGTACCCATATCATTGCAATCGCGCTTGAGCCGCCCAAGCTTCATCTTCAGGGGCGCAAAACGACAATTCTGCTCCAACATTAAGACTGCAGAGCCGGCATCCATCTTATCAGACGAATGTATTATCTCTTTGACCCGACGTACCCAATGGGTTGTAGACTTGCCCTCTTGTTGCTTGCAGTTAGTCAAATCCACAATTGACATAGATTGCCTGCATGTATCTTTGAAGTTTTGGATGAACCGGGTTTTTAATTCTGCCCATGACCCGATAGAATTAGGTGGCAGCCCTTTCAGCCAAGTGCGGGCAGTCCCATCCAACATCATGGTGAAGTATTTGGCCATTGCCGCTTCACTGACCTCCAGCAACTCCATAGCCATTTCGTAGCTCCGGGCTGTAAATCCGCCGTGTAATTAGGTACCTTCCTAGGTCCTTTGAAATCCTTGGGCAGACGTTCGTTACAGAGAGCCGGTACCAGACAGGGGACACCTCCGGTCCTCGTAGCTATGCCTGCCTTGATAGAGGCCGTTGGATAAACCGGGAGGGGTTGGTAAGCCATCAGCTGAGCCGCCTGCTCCGCCTCTTGTCGTGCTCTGTCGTGGTCTACCATGTTAAAGGCTCCATTATGTGCCGGGCCGTGGCCAGCTGGCAAGTCACGGCGCCGGACGTTGCTTGAGCCGGTCGCTGAAACCATGTGTCTGCTATAACTTGGGCTCCGGTTTGGACGAGGGGTCGAATGAATCCTGTCCCGACTATATGAATATGCCTCCTGTTGCGCCAGAGCCGTCTGAAGAAGTTCTCTGACCCGGCGGGTTTTGACCGCCGTCAGAGAGTCGCCCTCAACTGGGAGAGCCGCCAGTCGCGCCGCCGCAGCGATCATGTTCTCCAACGGATTGGAATAGTGACCCGGCGGTATTGGTACATATTAAGGTGGGACAGTATTCACACAGGAAGGCCCCATCACTTGCGGCTGAACCGGTGTTCCAGCCCTGGTGCCGTGATATCTGGCGGGTTACTGGGCCCTGCACCAGGCGTGTTGAAGAGGTTTCGAGGATCATAAACCAGAGGGAGTCGAGATTGAGCCTTCTGATGCCTCCTTCTCATGAACTCATTGGATGCGTTCTGGTCCATCGTGAGCCGGAAAGACTGCGCCTGAATCAGCTGAGTCTGGGCATCGAGAGCCGCCCGTTCTGCAGCCATCCTGATCCCTTCCGCTGCTAGATCTTCCTTGGCTCGTGCTATATCCAGCTTTAATTGTGCCACTTCTGCATCATGTTGAGCTTGATCCGCCGGGACGACCGTGGCAGTTAACAGGGCCGTCATCTTATCTGTGAGATCCATTAGCACCTGACCCGGCGAGTGCGCAGGGCCCCCTGCCCCAGCTGCGGGATTTTGAACAGGTTGTGTGCCGGCCATGAAGATTCCAACCCGGCTGGGCGGCTCAATGAGGTCCGGAATACTGTCGCCATTAGAACAACCCCTGAGCCTGCCATCTTGAAGTTGATATAACGAGTTGGTCTCATCTGTGGACGACTCGCCGTCAGAGCGAGCGGCCGTCTCATCGCCAGATCTAGATCCTTCAGAAAGTCCTCCATGGACGCATCCCACGAAAGCACGCTTCAAAGCGGGCAGAGCCCGGGCGGGTCTCGCACGCTGAGCCGTCTCGATGAGGTTGGTGCCGATGTCCGGCTCAGGGCCCGGCTCACCGATCTTGCCAATGAACACATGGATTCCGCCGAAGGGGACCCGGTACCCGTACTCGATTGAGCCGGCGTCGGGGCCCCAGTCTGCGTCACTGATGTAGAGCTTGCCGTGACGACTCTTGGTCATCCGGCCCACAGCGTATCCCTTGAGCCCTTCGAAGCTGCCCTTCAAGAACTCAAATCCACTGTGCGCTGGCCCCATGGTGGGCGCCAACTGTCGTGGAATTGTCACGGCAGATGTTCTCATGCAAGGACTTAGTCGTGGAGCCATCGCAGCTAGGAAGCTTAAAGGGGTTAAACGGGACAAAGGACACGAAGGTTATACTGGTTCGGCCCCTTACGGTGAAGGTAAAAGCCTACTCCAGTTGAGGTGGAATTACTTGGGGTTTCGATGACCAGGGAGCTAAACCGCTATCCTGGCTATCGATCTGATCTTCCTTATCCTGAACTGCCGCCGGGTCATCCCTTTATATAGAAAGGTTACCACCCTGCGGCTCTCAGAGTCCCGGCCGGCTCATAAACTGTGTCCGGCTCGGACTCTTAATTATTCTTGCCTTACACTACAAGTCATGCCACAACGGCGGTTTACCACTACGGGCCTTAAGCCGCCTCTGGGCCTTAAACCTATTACTAAACCGCCATCCTTAACCTGTCCTTGGGCTTCTGAATGAAGAGCTGTCGCAACGTAACCCGGCCCATCTCGGGCGGGTTACACCAGTAGCTATATCCTCAACAGGGGGGTTAAAATAAAGATGACCCTCGGGCTCGCGAAAACCCAAGGGAAAAGGCTTAGGTGGCAAATGGTAAAACCAAGGTTGGGCCTTGCTGGAGTAGTTTTATTCAAGGCGAACTATCAAGGGGGTCCCATAAATCACCCAACCGCATAAGGAACGCAAACTCAAGGAACATAATACCGGTATGACGGAAACTAGGGCGGCAAGAGTGGAAAAAAACACCAGGCATAAGGCCGAGCCTTCCACCCTTTACCAAATATATAGATGCATTAGTTAAATAAGAGATATTGTGATATTCCAAAATATCCATGTTCCAACATGGAACCAACTTCACCTGCACCTAGCAACTCTATAAGAAGGGCTGAGCAAAAGCGGTAACTTAGCCAAACAACGGTTTGCTAGTAAAGGATGGTTAGAGGCTTGACATGGCAATATGGGAGGCATGATATAGCAAGTGGTAGGTAGCACAGCATAGCAATAGAACGAACAACTAGCAAAGCAAAGATAGAAGTGATTTCGAGGGTATGGTCATCTTGCCTGCAAGGTTCTCAGAGTTGTCGAAAGCTTCATCCTCGTAAGCGTAGTCAACAGGTTCCTCGTTCATGAACTCGTCTCTCGGCTCTACCCATAGCAAGAACACAAGCAATGGAACCACAATCAATCACGGGAAATGCACAAGCAACATGATGCAAAACATGTATGATATGCGAGATGTGGTATGCGATGCATATGCGTGCTCCGGAAGAAAAATGATGAACAAGGCAGTAGCTTGGGAAACCAAGCATGCCACTGGAAAGATTAGATGATTTCGGTTGAAATCGATATAAAGATCACCGGAAACGGACGCACGGTTTGCAAATGGCAAGCAAAACAAGAATGACACGATTCTGCGATTAACAGCATGATAGCACTTAGAATGCAACAAGTAACAATGCTACAGCACCCCAACATAGCAACAAGGCATACTGCAGTAATCTACAGGAGATGCTTGACAAAAGATGAACACTGAGCTACGGCTAGATCACACCACAGCAGGTTCAAACAATCATGGCAAAAGTGCAAAAGATATCAGGTTCACAGACTGAAATTACTGGACATGGCTGAAACAGCATCAGGTAGCAATGTTTAGAGCAAGAAAAACACATGCTACAGGACTTTAACATAGCAAAACAAGACATGGCATGAATCTACTACATTTATAGAACAAAAGTCCCTTACTGACCATGAGCCATAAAGGATCAGAAGATAAGACGGAAACCATGTAAACATAGCAAGTTTCGTTAACAGGTTTCAGACTTGGCAGAAAACAGAGCATGGCAGTAACAGCATTATGAAGGCATATTGGTGAGCTTGATTCACTCATCACAAAGCAATGCATGACAAAAACAGCATACCTACAGCAAGATGGCATGTTTATGAAGCTATCCAAGGCAAGAGGAAGTTCATAGCATGTATGAAACAACTACAACAACCTTGGCAAAATTGAATATCATGTTAAGAATCTGCCAGGAATATTTTATAGCAAAAGTAGAGCAAGATTAAGACATGCTATGGCACTCCATAATTGCAAACAGGGGCATGGACGGATAGAGCACAACTATATCTACAAAACATCCTTACTGAATATACTTAAAAGAGGCATGAAACTCTCTATAGACACATGGATACATGACAACAAAATAACAGCAGAAACAGACTTAGTGAAATTACTAAGTCCCTGAAAACAGAAACATCACGAAGCCTAGTTTGCATGCTTGTGCTAGTCACCACAGAGATCACAAAAATACATGGCATACACCTCTGTAAAGATGGCATGGCATATATAAAAAAACCTGTAGAGCTTATGCCCATAAGATGCACACATCAATAGCAACAAAAATAACAAATCCTCAAGTTCTGATAAGTAACATCAGTTAACAGCATATAGCACTCTTGCACCAGAGATTTGGGCATCAATATGGACTCAAATGAACATGGCATAATGAAACAAAATGAAGAGCATCTCGAGACGAACATTTCGATATATCATACACGCACAACAGAGCAGTATGCAGAGAATTATGATGCAATGAACAGAGCCATATATTGTAAAATTCTCGGGACTTGGAGAATTTCGAGAGGGGGGGAAGTCAACCTGCAATGGATCTAGATCGGGCGCTCGCCGGGGCGGCTCGCCGGAGCTCGGGGAGAGGACGAGGCCGGAGATGGGG